>NW_026600256.1:178522-199296 GCF_029448725.1 Salvelinus fontinalis
AGTACTCTCTGACAGGGTAAGGACTTAGTATCCTGTAGGTCTCCTGGTACTCTCTGACAGGGTAAGGACTTAGTATCCTGTAGGTCTCCTGGTACTCTCTGACAGGGTAAGGACTTAGTATCCTGTAGGTCTCCTGGTACTCTCTGACAGGGTAAGGACTTAGTATCCTATAGGTCTCCTGGTACTCTCTGACAGGGTAAGGACTTAGTATCCTATAGGTCTCTTAGTACTCTCTGACAGGGTAAGGACTTAGTATCCTGTAGGTCTCCTGGTACTCTCTGACAGGGTAAGGACTTAGTATCCTGTAGGTCTCCTGGTACTCTCTGACAGGGTAAGGACTTAGTATCCTGTAGGTCTCCTGGTACTCTCTGACAGGGTAAAGACTTAGTATCCTATAGGTCTCCCGGTACTCTCTGACAGGGTAAGGACTTAGTATCCTATAGGTCTCCCGGTACTCTCTGACAGGGTAAGGACTTAGTATCCTGTAGGTCTCCTGGTACTCTCTGACAGGGTAAGGACTTAGTATCCTGTAGGTCTCCTGGTACTCTCTGACAGGGTAAGGACTTAGTATCCTGTAGGTCTCCTGGTACTCTCTGACAGGGTAAAGACTTAGTATCCTATAGGTCTCCCGGTACTCTCTGACAGGGTAAGGACTTAGTATCCTATAGGTCTCCCGGTACTCTCTGACAGGGTAAAGACTTAGTATCCTATAGGTCTCTTAGTACTCTCTGATGGAGTAAGGACTTAGTATCCTATAGATCTCCCGGTACTCTCTGATGGAGTAAGGACTTAGTATCCTATAGGTCTCCTGGTACTCTCTGACAGGGTAAGGACTTAGTATCCTATAGGTCTCCCGGTACTCTCTGACAGGGTAAGGACTTAGTATCCTATAGGTCTCTTAGTACTCTCTGACAGGGTAAGGACTTAGTATCCTATAGGTCTCCTGGTACTCTCTGACAGGGTAAGGACTTAGTATCCTATAGGTCTCCCGGTACTCTCTGACAGGGTAAGGACTTAGTATCCTATAGGTCTCTTAGTACTCTCTGACAGGGTAAGGACTTAGTATCCTATAGGTCTCCTGGTACTCTCTGACAGGGTAAGGACTTAGTATCCTATAGGTCTCCTGGTACTCTCTGACAGGGTAAGGACGTAGTATCCTATAGGTCTCCCGGTACTCTCTGACAGGGTAAGGACTTAGTATCCTATAGGTCTCCTGGTACTCTCTGACAGGGTAAGGACTTAGTATCCTATAGGTCTCCTGGTACTCTTTGACAGGGTAAAGACTTAGTATCCTATAGGTCTCTTAGTACTCTCTGACAGGGTAAGGACTTAGTATCCTATAGGTCTCTTAGTACTCTCTGACAGGGTAAGGACTTAGTATCCTATAGGTCTCCCGGTACTCTCTGACAGGGTAAGGACTTAGTATCCTATAGGTCTCTTAGTACTCTCTGACAGGGTAAGGACTTAGTATCCTATAGGTCTCCTGGTACTCTCTGACAGGGTAAGAACTTAGTATCCTATAGGTCTCTTAGTACTCTCTGACAGGGTAAGGACTTAGTATCCTATAGGTCTCCTGGTACTCTGTGACAGGGTAAGGACGTAGTATCCTATAGGTCTCCTGGTACTCTCTGACAGGGTAAGGACTTAGTATCCTATAGGTCTCCTGGTACTCTCTGACAGGGTAAGGACTTAGTATCCTATAGGTCTCCTGGTACTCTCTGACAGGGTAAGGACTTAGTATCCTATAGGTCTCCCGGTACTCTCTGACAGGGTAAGGACTTGGTATATGAAAGTTCTCGTATAACTTTTCCCGCGCTCCTACGTGTTGATTATTAGTCTGTTTCCCCTTACAGGCTGTTACCTCAGCCATGGGGAAGACAGGAGTCGGCATGTTTATCTCTCTCCAGACGAGTCCAGACCAAACACAGAATCTCTATTGAGAGAACCTCCGCGCTGAAGCCGACCTGGATTCAAATACTATTTGGAGTTTTTCAAATACTTTCATCGTTTGCTTTAGTCTGTCTGAAGTGCCCGTAGGGAAGTGTTTTTACTTTTGGGACGTTTCAATTGGTTCCATTGCAAAATGCAAGCTCAATCAAGCACAGTTAAAGAATTTGAAATGATTTCGAATAGTACTTGAACCCAGATCTGTTCTGAAGGCGGGAGCTCTAAATGGGTTGATTCTACGCTGCCCTCTTGCTGGCAGTATAGGGTATTCCTTAATGTCCCACAAACATTTCCCCTGTAACAGGCAACAGAAGCACAGTGTAAGGCCCTACAACAACCTGGCCTGTCTCTCTCTGTCTCTACTGCCAAGTGTTTGATGCCTGCAAGCGCTGACGTCATCCTTCCCAACATCAGCTGGAAGGTTCTGGGAGAGAGGGGGGAGGGAGAGAGAGAGAGAGGCAGAGCGGGAGAGAGAGAGGAAGAAAGTGGCAGAGAGGGAGAGGGTCAGAGAGAGAGAGAGAGAGACCCCACTCCCCTCTCTGAGGCCCTTTCATTCTGACTGAAGTGTGGGTCACAGCATCATGTCTAACAGCCTCCAGACACGAGCCTTCAGCTCTTACAACCAGCAGCCATTACAGCGATGACATCATATCCCCTTAGGTTCCCTTCCATAGCTCAGCTTTATGGTGGTCTCATGTGTTTGTCAAATACTATTTAGACAAACTACTGTATTTATAATGTTGTATTTAAATTCAGATACTGGCCCTTTGGAAGTAGTGAAAGCGTGTTATATATTTACGCTGGTTTTTGTCCGAGCCGCAGTACTGCAAGACAAGTGTTATCTAGTATCAGTGACATCAAGTCAGTTTACAGTTGAACTCACCTGGTGGTCTGATTACGCCTCAGCACCTGTTATTTAATCACTAACTTTATTAAACATTTTCCTATTACGTTATCATCTGGAGCTAGGTAATATCTATTAAAACCCATTAGGACATGTTAATGAGCGGGAATTTTGGCTGGGCTGAGGAGGAGGACGATTATAAAGGTATACTGCATGAAACAACCATACTAATTCAAGTCATTGGTCCCAATGTTTGACTTCTGGCTTCAGTAGTGGGATTAATCCCAATGTTTGACTTCTGGCTTCAGTAGTGGGATTAATCCCAATGTTAGACTTCTGGCTTCAGTAGTGGGATTAATCCCTATGTTTGACTTCTGGCTTCAGTAGTGGGATTAATCCCAATGTTAGACTTCTGGCTTCAGTAGTGGGATTAATCCCAATGTTAGACTTCTGGCTTCAGTAGTGGGATTAATCCCAATGTTAGACTTCTGGCTTCAATAGTGGGATTAATCCCAATGTTAGACTTCTGGCTTCAGTAGTGGGATTAATCCCAATGTTTGATTTCTGGCTTCAGTAGTGGGTTTAATCCCAATGTTTGACTTCTGGCTTCAGTAGTGGGATTAATCCCAATGTTTGACTTCTGGCTTCAGTAGTGGGATTAATCCCTATGTTAGACTTCTGGCTTCAATAGTGGGATTAATCCCAATGTTTGACTTCTGGCTTCAGTAGTGGGATTAATCCCAATGTTAGACTTCTGGCTTCAGTAGTGGGATTCATCCCAATGTTAAACTTCTGGCTTCAGTAGTGGGATTTATCCCAATGGCACCTTATTCCCTATACAGAGCCCTGGTCAAAAGTAGTTCACTATATTGCTCCCGAGTGGCGCAGAGGTCTAATGCACTGCATCACAGTGCTAGAGGTGTCACTACAGACCCTGGTTCGATACTGGGCTGTATCACAAACCGGCCGTGATCAGGAGTCCCATAGGGCGACGCACAATTGGCCCAGCGTCGTCCATGTTAGGAGAGGGTTTAGCCGGGGTAGGCCGTCATTGTAAATAAAAATGTGTTCTTAACTAGTTAAATAAAGATGAAATGAAATAAATATAGAGAATAGTGTGCCATTTGGGATTCAGCCCTGGCTGGTTCACTCAGGTGTTAGTAGAGGTAGTGCATATAAACAGCTGTTAGTGAATGGGTGTGCCTGTTATGGGTCCACTGACCAACTAGCAGCACAGCAACCTGAATGGACCTCTGTTAGCACCGCTCAGCTGATGCCATGTACTCCCTCGTAGAGGGAGAAGAGGGGGAGGTTAAGGAGGAGGTGGAGAGAGAGCTGGAGGAGGGGAGGAGGAGAAGGAAAAGGTGGTGTGGTGGGTGAGGAAGGGGAGGAGGAGGAAGATGGGGAGGAGGACAGAAAAGTCTCATATTTAGTTCAGCTTGGATATTTGAAAGTAGTTTAAGCATGAGTCCCAAATGGCACCCTATTCCCTACATAGTGCACTACTTTAGACCACACTCCTATGGGCCCTGGACAAAAGTCGTGCACTATATAGGGAATATAAACACGCTGGATTCTCATGGGTTCTCGCTCTAGAGATCCATAAATACATGACGGCACATTAAAAGAATCCAATAACCAATGACGAACATCCCAAACATAAGTGACATTTGTTTGCCAGATATTTTCCTGGCTTCCTGGTGTATCTGTGGTTATGTGGTCTTGTTTAACAAAATCAAATGTACGCTCACTACTTGGTGCTCCCAATAAGTTGGATATGCATAAATCCCTCTCCTGTTGTCGTTGTTTTGGATCCTGACAGCTGCATTTGCTGGCACATGTACATTTTACACGAGTACACCCAGATCAGGGAGGGAAATGTGAATTCTGTGGTGTGTCTGCCTCCATGATGTCATAACCTTCTGTATAAAGTGAAGGGCTTTTCAATACCTTGGACCACGCCAATGCAAATGGATTGAGTAGTATGTTTGGTCGTAGTGACTGAGCTCTAATTGGAAGGGATTTCAACAAAACGGATTTACATCTGGAATTGAAATAAAATCAGGCAAGCATTGCACAACCTCTTACCGTCTGTTTAAAGTACTCATTTTCCAACTGCAGGTTTTAATACGTTTGTTCAGTTTTGTAATGTAAACTCCTGTTGGTCAGGTTATCACCCATTACAAATACAACCCTGCAGGTCTACCATGTGCTCTGTGATTGTTACTCTCCCCACACCGCCCTGCAGGTCTACCATGTGCTCTGTGATTGTTACTCTCCCCACACCACCCTGCAGGTCTACCATGTGCTCTGTAAATGTTACTCTCCCCACACCACCCTGCAGGTCTACCATGTGCTCTGTGAATGTTACTCTCCCCACACCACCCTGCAGGTCTACCATGTGCTCTGTAAATGTTACTCTCCCCACACCACCCTGCAGGTCTACCATGTGCTCTGTGAATGTTACTCTCCCCACACAGTGAAAGAGCACCCCATTAGCATTACCGGTTAGCAGACCTGTACTAACTCCTACTCTGGCTCAATCTAAAGCAACCACGTCCCAGATGAATGAAATAGCATTAGCGTTAGCATTAGCTACTTGTATCTCTCTCTGCAACTGCCTGAAACCCTGCCGGATGCCTCCTCTCGACTGTCCATTAATTCCAACGAGATGTTCCATCTGTAAGTCTACATCTGTTTCTACTTCCCCTCTGCCAGAAAGACAATCAGTCACTATTAGTCCTCCATTAATGGCTGTGTTTACAGAGACCGGTCTAAAAAGACATTCATCAAGACCTTTGATATGGTCACTTTATTCTCTGTGTAAATAAGTATTTAAGGACATTGTTTAAAGTGCGCTAGAGAATTAAAGTCAGTCATGGAGGTCGGATGCTGTCCGTCTGTGATGCGGTGGTTGTGATGGTAACTGCTGCAGCCTGCCCTAGATCAGGACGCTATGATTCAAACCATTTGTTCTTTCTGACAGTTTGAATCTCATCGGCGGCGTGAGAGACGTTTTATCATTGTAACTATTATTTCAGACTGTTTTTAAAGCCTTTTAATTACTGTACAGTTGGCTCTGTCCCAAGGTGTGTCAGAGTTGACATGGACAGTCTGAGGTGACCTGAAAGTACAGCCAAGTGTTATCAGAAGTGACATGGACAGTCTGAGGTGACCTGAAAGTACAGCCAAGTGTTATCAGAAGTGACATGGACAGTCTGAGGTGACCTGAACGTACAGCCAAGTGGTATCAGAAGTGACATGGACAGTCTGTTTGGAGTGACCTGAAAGTACAGCCAAGTGTTATCAGAAGTGACATGGACAGTCTGTTAGGAGTGACCTTTTGGCTTGAAAGGCTTTGACTTCTTCTAAAGAGTTCTTATGACTGGACTGCAAGTGTCATGATACTGAGAACCAAACTACTGTAGATACTACAGCCACATCTACCACTAGTTATTTTAATCTTAGTCGGTTAGTACAGCCCAAGCCTTTTAAATACAGCCCACCAGACACAAGTGGTGTCAGAGGTGATATGGACAGTCCGTATGACGTGACCTTTGGTTTCAACAGCTTTTAAGAATGAGTTCATAAGACAGGACTGGGCGGGACGGGTCAGCCACGGTCATGACGACGAGAGCTATTCTAGATACTAGAGACATATTTACAGGTACAGTCTGTCTGTAAAGCCTTTAAAGTACAGCCAGTTCAGTGTTGTCAGAGGTCAGATGGACAGTACATTTGGGGTGACCTTTGGTCTGGTTGGCTTTTGAATAAGCTTCTGAAACTGGACTGGACTCATCAACTAGAGTCCGGGTGGAGACTTGGATCAAATCAAATCAAATCAAATTTATTAGTCACATACACATGGTTAGCAGATGTTAATGCGAGTGTAGCGAAATGCTTGTGCTTCTAGTTCCGACAATGCAGTAATAACAACAGGTCAGGTCCAATCACAGAGGCAAGACAAAGAAAGCAACCATCATCCTTCGGTTGGTGTCTGTAATGATGACCGAGGAGCTAGGCGGTCAGGGATGTTCAGAAGCACTCACTGTAACTCAAGGTTGACCACTGATTTTATTGTTTTGAGTTCCTTAAACTTGACTGGACCCACCAGCTAGAGCCAAGGTGGAGACTTGGATCAGAAGCAAGCAGAGAAACAAAGGCTTTGGAAAACCAACTTCCTCCTGTCGGCGTCCAGTAAGGACTGTCTGAGGAGGTAGGATGTATATCAGGGATGTTCTGAAGCCCTAACCCTGACCCAGGAGACCAGTAGAGCCCAAAAGTGTCAGAGGTGAGCTGGACAGTACATTTGGGATGACCGATGGATCTAAAGAATTTGTTATATAGTTATATAGTCTTGGAGGGCAATATTTATATAGTCTTGGAGGGTAATAGTTATATAGTCTTGGAGGGCAATAGTTATATAGTCTTGGAAGGCAATAGTTATATAGTCTTGGAGGGCAATAGTTATATAGTCTTGGAAGGCAATATTTATATAGTCTTGGAGGGCAATAGTTAAATAGTCTTGGAAGGCAATATTTATATAGTCTTGGAGGGTAATAGTTATATAGTCTTGGAGGGCAATAGTTATATAGTCTTGGAAGGCAATAGTTATATAGTCTTGGAGGGTAATAGTTATATAGTCTTGGAGGGCAATATTTATATAGTCTTGGAGGGCAATAGTTATATAGTCTTGGAAGGCAATATTTATATAGTCTTGGAGGGTAATAGTTATATAGTCTTGGAAGGCAATATTTATATAGTCTTGGAGGGTAATAGTTATATAGTCTTGGAGGGCAATAGTTATATAGTCTTGGAAGGCAATAGTTATATAGTCTTGGAGGGTAATAGTTATATAGTCTTGGAGGGCAATATTTATATAGTCTTGGAGGGCAATAGTTATATAGTCTTGGAAGGCAATATTTATATAGTCTTGGAGGGTAATAGTTATATAGTCTTGGAGGGCAATAGTTATATAGTCTTGGAGGGTAATAGTTATATAGTCTTGGAAGGCAATAGTTATATAGTCTTGGAGGGCAATAGTTATATAGTCTTGGAGGGCAATATTTATATAGTCTTGGAGGGCAATAGTTATATAGTTTTGGAGGGCAATAGTTAGCCCTGCTAGTAATCACGTATAACCACACGAATTGACCTGCCACTGTGGAGTCACTAATTGACCTGCCATTGTAGAGTCACTAATTGACCTGCCATTGTGGAGTCACTAATTGACCTGGCATTGTGGAGTCACAAATTGACCTACCATTGTGGAGTCACAAATTGACCTGACATTGTGGAGTCACTAATTGACCTGCCATTGTGGAGTCACTAATTGACCTGCCATTGTGGAGTCACAAATTGACCTGACATTGTAGAGTCACTAATTGACCTGCCATTGTGGAGTCACTAATTGACCTACCATTGTGGAGTCACAAATTGACCTGCCATTGTGGAGTCACAAATTGACCTGCCATTGTGGAGTCACAAATTTACCTACCATTGTGGAGTCACAAATTGACATGCCATTGTGGAGTCACGAATTGACCTGCCATTGTGGAGTCACTAATTGACCTGCCATTGTAGAGTCACTAATTGACCTGCCATTGTGGAGTCACTAATTGACCTGGCATTGTGGAGTCACAAATTGACCTACCATTGTCGAGTCACAAATTGACCTGACATTGTGGAGTCACTAATTGACCTGCCATTGTGGAGTCACTAATTGACCTACCATTGTGGAGTCACAAATTGACCTGACATTGTAGAGTCACTAATTGACCTGCCATTGTGGAGTCACTAATTGACCTACCATTGTGAAGTCACTAATTGACCTGCCATTGTGGAGTCACTAATTGACCTGCCATTGTGAAGTCACTAATTGCCCTGCCATTGTGGAGTCACTAATTGACCTGGCATTGTGGAGTCACTAATTGACCTGCCATTGTGGAGTCACTAATTGACCTGCCATTGTGAAGTCACTAATTGACCTGCCATTGTGGAGTCACAAATTGACCTGCCATTGTGGAGTCACTAATTGACCTGCCATTGTGGAGTCACTAATTGACCTACCATTGTGGAGTCACAAATTGACCTGACATTGTGGAGTCACTAATTGACCTGCCATTGTGGAGTCACAAATTTACCTACCATTGTGGAGTCACAAATTGACATGCCATTGTGGAGTCACTAATTGACCTGCCATTGTGAAGTCACTAATTGACCTGCCATTGTGAAGTCACTAATTGACCTGCCATTGTGGAGTCACAAATTTACCTACCATTGTGGAGTCACAAATGGACATGCCATTGTGGAGTCACTAATTGACCTGCCATTGTGAAGTCACTAATTGACCTGCCATTGTGAAGTCACTAATTGCCCTGCCATTGTGGAGTCACTAATTGACCTGGCATTGTGGAGTCACTAATTGACCTGCCATTGTGGAGTCACTAATTGACCTGCCATTGTGAAGTCACTAATTGACCTGCCATTGTGGAGTCACTAATTGACCTGCCATTGTGGAGTCACTAATTGACCTGCCATTGTGAAGTCACTAATTGACCTGCCATTGTGGAGCATAAGCAAAGCGTCTTGATTCTTTCCAGACACTACTGCCCTGAGGCAGCCATGGTAAATCCCATTGACTTCTCCCTCCCAATGTTACGGGTGGTCGGGCTGATCTGGCTTGGTGCTCCACAATCAAAGTATCCCCTCTAGTGTTCTTTCCTTCCCTTCTTCAGACCCTCTCTACTTTACCACTAATAACGTCATTACATCTATTCACCAGAACTTAACTACATAATGAGATGTAATCACCAGAACTTAACTACATAATGAGATGTAATCACCAGCAGGTAATGAGTTGATAACTCCCTTTGGTCGCAGCCAGCCAGGGCTTCAGTATGACGGGGGGACGTTGGTAAACTCCGTCGGCTGCTCTACCAGAGGTTTGTGGTTGACCACCCAGTGTTCCCCCACAGAAACACCATGCCTGCATCTCAAATGGCACCCTATTCCCTATTATGGGCCTAAGGCCCTGGTCAGAAGTAGTGCCCTATATAGGGAATAGGGTGCCATTTGGGATGAAACACCATCAAAGTGGGGCAACCGTGGGATATACAGTTTAATCCTGTTAAAACACAATGGGTTCTTCTATGGTTGTAAACCTGATTCAGGGCAGACAAACAGGCAGGATGGCTGAGTCAGTCATATGGGATCCAGTCAGGATAGCTGAGTCAGTCATATGGGATCCAGTCAGGATAGCTGAGTCAGTCATATGGGATCCAGTCAGGATAGCTGAGTCAGTCATATGGGATCCAGTCAGGATGGCTGAGTCAGTCATATGGGATCCAGTCAGGATGGCTGAGTCAGTCATATGGGATCCAGTCAGGATGGCTGAGTCAGTCATATGGGATCCAGTCAGGATGGCTGAGTCAGTCATATGGGATCCAGTCAGGATGGCTGAGTCAGTCATATGGGATCCAGTTAGGATGGCTGAGTCAGTCATATGGGATCCAGTCAGGATGGCTGAGTCAGTCATATGGGATCCAGTCAGGATGGCTGAGTCAGTCATATGGGATCCAGTCAGGATGGATGAGTCAGTCATATGGGATCCAGTCAGGATGGCTGAGTCAGTCATATGGGATCCAGTCAGGATAGCTGAGTCAGTCATATGGGATCCAGTTAGGATGGCTGAGTCAGTCATATGGGATCCAGTCAGGATGGCTGAGTCAGTCATATGGGATCCAGTCAGGATGGCTGAGTCAGTCATATGGGATCCAGTCAGGGTGGCTGAGTCAGTCATATGGGATCCAGTTAGGATGGCAGAGTCAGTCATATGGGATCCAGTTAGGATGGCAGAGTCAGTCATATGGGATCCAGTCAGGATGGCTGAGTCAGTCATATGGGATCCAGTCAGGATGGCTGAGTCAGTCATATGGGATCCAGTCAGGATGGCTGAGTCAGTCATATGGGATCCAGTCAGGATGGCTGAGTCAGTCATATGGGATCCAGTCAGGATGGCTGAGTCAGTCATATGGGATCCAGTCAGGATGGCTGAGTCAGTCATATGGGATCCAGTCAGGATGGCTGAGTCAGTCATATGGGATCTAGTCAGGGTGGCTGAGTCAGTCATATGGGATGGGTAATAGTTAGTCATCTTGGGCTGAGTCAGTCATCTTGGAGGGTAATAGTTATATAGTTTTGGAGGGCAATAGTTATATAGTCTTGGAGGGTAATAGTTATATAGTCTCAGAGGGTAATAGTTATATAGTCTCAGAGGGTAATAGTTGTAATGTCTCGGAGGGCAATAGTTGTATAGTTTTGGAGGGCAATAGTTATATAGTCTTGGTGCATTTTCCATCATCTCAGCCTCTACAGTAACCAGAAACGTCTTATCCGTTCAGTTGGATTGGCGTCTCGGTACTTAAGCAGATTGATGTTAGGCTTTGTTTGACAACACTTAGTTAATTCAACGGTTTTTAAAGGTTACAGGGAGCCACTATCTGAAGAGTAACTGAAGCACCTACATTGTATTTCTCTTGTACATCTTCTTCGTTATCATCAAAGCGCTTTTCTCCACCATGTTGTTGTGGTCTGGAGGATACGGAGGACAGGCACCACATTTTGTAACTAACATTTACAAAAAAATCTACAAAACTAAGGCACATTTCACTTCCCCAAAGTCTGCTCATCTTAACGACCAAAACTACGTAGACTTGACAGCTGTTTTGAATAAGAAGAAATGCCTTAACGTCTGTATTTAACAACCCAGAACAAACGCCATGAGGATCCATCCATCCATCGTCCATCCATCCATCCAGGCAGCCTGGGAGGGCACTACAGCCATGTTAAACCTATTGGAATGACTCCTTACCTAGATGGAAGAAGAGTTTAGTTTTAAGGCGAGGCTGATGCAGCAGTGTGTCCCCCAACAATCCTAAATGAACAGAGAATTACATAAATATCGCCAGGCCAGTAGCACTCAGACACACAAAGCATCTGAGAAAGTACTTCAGTGTCCAGCTTCGCCTGTGGACTTCAGGTGTAAAGGATCTGAGTTTGTGAGGGGAGATCTCTGAGGTACAGGATAGGTGTTCTGTTCTCTACATTATCTCTGAGGTACAGGATAGGTGTTCTGTTCTCTACATTATCTCTGAGGTACAGGATAGGTGTTCTGTTCTCTACATTATCTCTGAGGTACAGGATAGGTGTTCTGTTCTCTACATTATCTCTGAGATACAGGATAGGTGTTCTGTTCTCTACATTATCTCTGAGGTACCGGATAGGTGTTCTGTTCTCTACATTATCTCTGAGGTACAGGATAGGTGTTCTGTTCTCTACATTATCTCTGAGGTACAGGATAGGTGTTCTGTTCTCTACATTATCTCTGAGGCTCTACGGAGTCTAAGACACTAAACAACTGATAATGAATGAAAGGCTACAGTTGGATACAGGTGCAAAACGTATTTTTGACATTGGCAGATACTGTAGATGTACAATATATCATAGTTTGTTAAATGTTTTTAAGGTTATCCAGAGAGTTCAACTATTCATGAATGGAAGTCACTTCAACACAGCGCTTTCAACGTGTTCATTTCCTTACGTGTTGAACAGTGATTTAAAACATATCCTTTAAAAGGCTCAAAGTAGTCTTAAATCACTGTGTTCTGAAGCTAATAACTCTTTAGAGGGGCTTGTCTTTTCATGTCGGATGTACAGCGTAAACACTCTTCCAGATGTTGTTCGGTGACAAGATAATCCCAGCAGCACTATTGGGAACAGTCAGCAGCCAGGCAGCACAGTACTGGTGTGAAACACTATAACACTATAAAACCAGGGCCCTCCAAGCCCTAAGACCCTTCAAAATGGCACCCTATTCCCTATAAAGTGCACTACTTTAGCGCTCTGGTCATATGACTCTGGTCACAAGTAGTGCACTAATATAGAGAATAGGGTGCCATTTGATACGTAGTCTCCAGAATCACAGGAAGTCCCCTTGTTTATAAAGCATCTGGAGCCGAGCGGAATGGCAGTGTCCCTGGGGACCAGTAAATCACCAGAGCACAGCCATGTCAGAAGGGCCTTTGTTGCATCCTCAATCAACAACGCAACCAAACGGACGAATGGGAAGTTACTTTCAGACTTGAAAAGTACAGAGACATGTTTCAGCTATGGTTGATTCTTGCCTTTTCCTCTTATTGCTGTTGTCACCAATCCAAGAAAACACACAGTCCTTTCCAGTGGAGATTTCATTTTATTTTTCATCAGCATGGTCTGAGTACTTTCATTTTTAATTGTATGTATTTTTATTTAACCTTTATTTACTGTAGCCAGTCTGCGTGACATCTACTGTATCAGCCCGAAATTTGACACTTTTTAAACAAAACGTGTCAGCCCGATAAGGCCTTTTTGAACAAGATCTTGGTTTAGGGAGGAGGAAATCCCATTGCTTTTATTTATTTATTCATTGTTTGTTTTAGAGGAACTCAAGCTTCAATATGTTCTTCCTGCATTGGCTTTTCTCTTTTCTACCAGCCATTCCGCCAGTTTCCACAGCCATTTTGACTAGAAATATATTTATTTCTTCGTCCCTTGTGATATACCTGAGTTAAATAATACATGGCAAGCTTGGGAAAATACATCTCCAAGATGAAGTTCATTCCTTGAAGTCCACGCCTCCATCTTCTACATACAATTGCTAGTGAAAGTCTACACACTTTCTTCACTGTCTTCACATTTTGCCACCTTAACCTTTTAATGCAGTGGGCTAAATCAGGGTCACACAGTGTTTCTGGGTAGTCTTAAACAAATCTACTTTGAAACAAAAGTATTCACCTCACACACATGATTATGAGTTTTAAAATCAAGAAAACACATGTACCATGTCAGAAATAGAGTTGAAATGTATTCAATTTTGAGTTTGCATCCAAATTCTACACTTTATATACAGTACATCACAGAAGACTGAAATATTCCAAAACCATTTGACACGGAAACACCGGATTTTCAGTGTAAAACAAAAGTGTATTAATTATGAAATGATGAATAATATGAATAACATTCCACCAATGAGGCCACTAGGTCATGTGACTGCAGGAGGGGGCTACAATTATATCTGAAAAGGGATTATTTTTTTTATTTTTTTTATCTACACAGTTTATAGTGAACCCGGACAATCCCACCTAACACACAGTTTATAGTGAACCCTGACAATCCCACCTAACACACAGTTTATAGTGAACCCTGACAATCCCACCTAACACATGGTTTATAGTGAACCCTGACAATCCCACCCAGCACTTAGACCCTCGGACATCATTGTGAACACATGAAATGAATCATCTTTGACAAAGTCTTGTTCCATAGCCATGTTCTTCCAGACATCATGTTGGCAGCAGCACATTCATTAAAAAGCTCTTAAGATGGTGTGCGTTGACTTCCTGTTCTCCAGCCATTCATCAACAGTCAAACACCAAACTGCTTACCATGTTCATTTATTGAATTTCTGGCACAATGATCTCCAATGCCCAGTATTGGCTGTAGTAAGTAAATACAGGTGGTGGTAGACCGTCCAGTCGAGACCTGCAGGGTTCAAGTACTACTTGAAATCTTTCAAACACTTGTAACATTTGCTTTAGTTTGCCTGGAGTGCCAGCTGGGTGAGGTTTCCAGTTTTGTGACTATTCCATTAGTCCCATTGTGCCAGGCCAGCTCAATCAAGCCCAGATAAAGTATGTGAAATGATAACAAATAGTCTTTGAACCCAGGTCTGAGTCTGATCAGCCTCTCATGCTGTGTATTTTCCTCAGTGTTATGACATAATGTTTTCTTTATAAATGTGATATTCTTTTCAATCAACAGAGCAGCTGATTGCTGGCAAACCCCAAAGATCCGGGCTGGGGCAATCGGATATATTTGGAAAACTATCCCAAGTGGTTTACCCAATGGGAAAAGGGAACTGCTGTCTCATTACCAATATATTGTATATTTTATAAACCCTGTTTTTCAGGGTTTGTCCATCATGTCAGTGTCTTTACTATAATTTATCATCCTGTAGGGAGCAGCCCTGCTAGTAATCACGTATAACCACACGAATTGACCTGCCACTGTGGAGTCACTAATTGACCTGCCATTGTAGAGTCACTAATTGACCTGCCATTGTGGAGTCACTAATTGACCTGGCATTGTGGAGTCACAAATTGACCTACCATTGTGGAGTCACAAATTGACCTGCCATTGTGGAGTCACTAATTGACCTGCCATTGTGGAGTCACTAATTGACCTGCCATTGTGGAGTCACAAATTGACCTGACATTGTAGAGTCACTAATTGACCTGCCATTGTGGAGTCACTAATTGACCTACCATTGTGGAGTCACAAATTGACCTGCCATTGTGGAGTCACAAATTGACCTGCCATTGTGGAGTCACAAATTTACCTACCATTGTGGAGTCACAAATTGACATGCCATTGTGGAATCACGAATTGACCTGCCATTGTGGAGTCACTAATTGACCTGCCATTGTAGAGTCACTAATTGACCTGCCATTGTGGAGTCACTAATTGACCTGGCATTGTGGAGTCACAAATTGACCTACCATTGTCGAGTCACAAATTGACCTGACATTGTGGAGTCACTAATTGACCTGCCATTGTGGAGTCACTAATTGACCTACCATTGTGGAGTCACAAATTGACCTGACATTGTAGAGTCACTAATTGACCTGCCATTGTGGAGTCACTAATTGACCTACCATTGTGAAGTCACTAATTGACCTGCCATTGTGGAGTCACTAATTGACCTGCCATTGTGAAGTCACTAATTGACCTGCCATTGTGAAGTCACAAATTTACCTACCATTGTGGAGTCACAAATGGACATGCCATTGTGGAGTCACTAATTGACCTGCCATTGTGAAGTCACTAATTGACCTGCCATTGTGAAGTCACTAATTGCCCTGCCATTGTGGAGTCACTAATTGACCTGGCATTGTGGAGTCACTAATTGACCTGCCATTGTGGAGTCACTAATTGACCTGCCATTGTGAAGTCACTAATTGACCTGCCATTGTGGAGTCACTAATTGACCTGCCATTGTGGAGTCACTAATTGACCTGCCATTGTGAAGTCACTAATTGACCTGCCATTGTGGAGCATAAGCAAAGCGTCTTGATTCTTTCCAGACACTACTGCCCTGAGGCAGCCATGGTAAATCCCATTGACTTCTCCCTCCCAATGTTACGGGTGGTCGGGCTGATCTGGCTTGGTGCTCCACAATCAAAGTATCCCCTCTAGTGTTCTTTCCTTCCCTTCTTCAGACCCTCTCTACTTTACCACTAATAACGTCATTACATCTATTCACCAGAACTTAACTACATAATGAGATGTAATCACCAGAACTTAACTACATAATGAGATGTAATCACCAGCAGGTAATGAGTTGATAACTCCCTTTGGTCGCAGCCAGCCAGGGCTTCAGTATGACGGGGGGACGTTGGTAAACTCCGTCGGCTGCTCTACCAGAGGTTTGTGGTTGACCACCCAGTGTTCCCCCACAGAAACACCATGCCTGCATCTCAAATGGCACCCTATTCCCTATTATGGGCCTAAGGCCCTGGTCAGAAGTAGTGCCCTATATAGGGAATAGGGTGCCATTTGGGATGAAACACCATCAAAGTGGGGCAACCGTGGGATATACAGTTTAATCCTGTTAAAACACAATGGGTTCTTCTATGGTTGTAAACCTGATTCAGGGCAGACAAACAGGCAGGATGGCTGAGTCAGTCATATGGGATCCAGTCAGGATAGCTGAGTCAGTCATATGGGATCCAGTCAGGATAGCTGAGTCAGTCATATGGGATCCAGTCAGGATAGCTGAGTCAGTCATATGGGATCCAGTCAGGATGGCTGAGTCAGTCATATGGGATCCAGTCAGGATGGCTGAGTCAGTCATATGGGATCCAGTCAGGATGGCTGAGTCAGTCATATGGGATCCAGTCAGGATGGCTGAGTCAGTCATATGGGATCCAGTCAGGATGGCTGAGTCAGTCATATGGGATCCAGTTAGGATGGCTGAGTCAGTCATATGGGATCCAGTCAGGATGGCTGAGTCAGTCATATGGGATCCAGTCAGGATGGCTGAGTCAGTCATATGGGATCCAGTCAGGATGGCTGAGTCAGTCATATGGGATCCAGTCAGGATGGATGAGTCAGTCATATGGGATCCAGTCAGGATGGCTGAGTCAGTCATATGGGATCCAGTCAGGATAGCTGAGTCAGTCATATGGGATCCAGTTAGGATGGCTGAGTCAGTCATATGGGATCCAGTCAGGATGGCTGAGTCAGTCATATGGGATCCAGTCAGGATGGCTGAGTCAGTCATATGGGATCCAGTCAGGGTGGCTGAGTCAGTCATATGGGATCCAGTTAGGATGGCAGAGTCAGTCATATGGGATCCAGTTAGGATGGCAGAGTCAGTCATATGGGATCCAGTCAGGATGGCTGAGTCAGTCATATGGGATCCAGTCAGGATGGCTGAGTCAGTCATATGGGATCCAGTCAGGATGGCTGAGTCAGTCATATGGGATCCAGTCAGGATGGCTGAGTCAGTCATATGGGATCCAGTCAGGATGGCTGAGTCAGTCATATGGGATCCAGTCAGGATGGCTGAGTCAGTCATATGGGATCCAGTCAGGATGGCTGAGTCAGTCATATGGGATCTAGTCAGGGTGGCTGAGTCAGTCATATGGGATCCAGTTAGGATGGCTGAGTCAGTCATATGGGATCCAGTCAGGATGGCTGAGTCAGTCATATGGGATCCAGTCAGGATGTGTGTGTGTGTCCTGTGTGTGTTATGTGTGTGCGTGTGTGTGTGCGTGTGTGTACTGTGTGTGTGTGTGTGTCCTGTGTGTGTTTATGTGTGTGTGCGTGTGTGTGTGTGTATTTTCACATACCCCATGCCCATCAGGAGAGTCCTGACTTTTCACTGTTTTCAGATGGAGCTCACAGCTGTTTTATCAGGGAGGGGAACGACAGCAGGCTGTTTTAGCAGGGAGGGGAACGACAGCAGGTTGTTTTAGCAGGGAGGGGAACGAAAGCAGGCTGTTTTAGCAGGGAGGGGAACGACAGCAGGGTGTTTTAGCAGGGAGGGAACGACAGCAGGCTGTTTTAGCAGGGAGGGGAACGACAGCAGGCTGTTTTAGCAGGGAGGGGAACGACAGCAGGCTGTTTTATCAGGGAGGGGAACGACAGCAGGCTGTTTTATCAGGGAGGGGAACGACAGCAGGCTGTTTTAGCAGGGAGGGGAACGACAGCAGGCTGTTTTAGCAGGGAGGGAACGACCTCAGGCTGTTTTAGCAGGGAGGAACTACAGCAGGCTGTTTTAGCAGGGAGGGGAACGACAGCAGGGTGTTTTAGCAGGGAGGGGGACGACAGCAGGGTGTTTTAGCAGGGAGGGGAACGACAGCAGGCTGTTTTAGCAGGGAGGGGAACGACAGCAGGCTGTTTTAGCAGGGAGGGGAACGACAGCAGGGTGTTTTAGCAGGGAGGGGAACGACAGCAGGCTGTTTTAGCAGGGAGGGAACGACAGCAGGCTGTTTTAGCAGGGAGGGTAACGAAAGCAGGCTGTTTTATTAGGGAGGGGAACGACAGCAGGCTGTTTTAGCAGGGAGGGGAACGACAGCAGGGTGTTTTAGCAGGGAGGGGAACGACAGCAGGCTGTTTTAGCAGGGAGGGAACGACAGCAGGCTGTTTTAGCAGGGAGGGTAACGAAAGCAGGCTGTTTTATTAGGGAGGGGAACGACAGCAGGCTGTTTTAGCAGGGAGGGGAACGACAGCAGGCTGTTTTAGCAGGGAGGGGAACGACAGCAGGGTGTTTTAGCAGGGAGGGGAACGACAGCAGGCTGTTTTAGCAGGGAGGGGAACGACAGCAGGCTGTTTTATTAGGGAGGGGAACGACAGCAGGCTGTTTTATTAGGGAGGGGAACGACAGCAGGCTGTTTTAGCAGGGAGGGGAACGACAGCAGGCTGTTTTATTAGGGAGGGGAACGACAGCAGGCTGTTTTAGCAGGGAGGGGGACGACAGCAGGCTGTTTTATCAGGGAGGGGAACGACAGCAGGGTGTTCTAGCAGGGAGGGGAACGACAGCAGGCTGTTTTATTAGGGAGGGGAACGACAGCAGGGTGTTTTAGCAGGGAGGGGAACGACAGCAGGCTGTTTTATTAGGGAGGGGAACGACAGCAGGCTGTTTTATTAGGGAGGGGAACGACAGCAGGCTGTTTTAGCAGGGAGGGGAACGACAGCAGGCTGTTTTAGCAGGGAGGGGAACGACAGCAGGCTGTTTTATCAGGGAGGGGAACGACAGCAGGGTGTTTTATCAGGGAGGGGAACGACAGCAGGGTGTTTTATCAGGGAGGGGGACGACAGCAGGGTGTTTTATCAGGGAGGGGAACGACAGCAGGGTGTTTAATCAGGGAGGGGGTCGACAGCAGGCTGTTTTAGCAGGGAGGGGGACGACAGCAGGGTGTTTTATCAGGGAGGGAACGACAGCAGGGTGTTTTATCAGGGAGGGAACGACCTCAGGTTGCTTTAGCAGGAAGGGAACGACCTCAGGTTGCTTTAGCAGGGAGGGGAACGACCTCAGGTTGCTTTAGCAGGAAGGGAACGACCTCAGGTTGCTTTAGCAAGGAGGGGAACGACCTCAGGTTGCTTTAGCAGGAAGGGAACGACCTCAGGTTGCTTTAGCAGGGAGGGGAACGACCTCAGGTTGCTTTAGCAGGGAGGGGAACGACAGAAGGCTGTTTTATCAGGGAGGGTAACGAAAGCAGGCTGTTTTAACAGGGAGGGGAACGACAGCAGGCTGTTTTAGCAGGGAGGGGAACGACAGCAGGCTGTTTTAGCAGGGAGGGGAACGACAGCAGGCTGTTTTATCAGGGAGGGGAACGACAGCAGGGTGTTTTAGCAGGGAGGGGGATGACAGCAGGCTGTTTTAGCAGGGAGGGGAACGACAGCAGGCTGTTTTAGCAGGGAGGGAACGACAGCAGGCTGTTTTAGCAGGGAGGGAACGACCTCAGGTTGCTTTAGCAGGGAGGGAACGACCTCAGGTTGCTTTAGCAGGGAGGGAACGACCTCAGGTTGCTTTAGCAGGGAGGGAACGACCTCAGGCTGTTTCAGCAGGGAGGGAACGACCTCAGGTTGCTTTAGCAGGAAGGGAACAACCTCAGGTTGCTTTAACAGGGAGGGGAACGACCTCAGGTTGCTTTAGCAGGGAGGGAACGACCTCAGGTTGCTTCAGCAGGGAGGGAACGACCTCAGGTTGCTTTAGCAGGGAGGGAACGACCTCAGGTTGCTTTAGCAGGGAGGGAACGACCTCAGGTTGCTTTAGCAGGAAGGGAACGACCTCAGGTTGCTTTAACAGGGAGGGGAACGACCTCAGGTTGCTTTAGCAGGGAGGGAACGACCTCAGGTTGCTTCAGCAGGGAGGGAACGACCTCAGGTTGCTTTAGCAGGGAGGGAACGACCTCAGGTTGCTTTAGCAGGGAGGGAACGACCTCAGGTTGCTTTAGCAGGGAGGGGAACGACCTCAGGTTGCTTTAGCAGGAAGGGAACGACCTCAGGTTGCTTTAGCAGGGAGGGGAACGACTTCAGGTTGCTTTAGCAGGGAGGGGAACGGCCTCAGGTTGCTTTAGCAGGGAGGGAAAGACCTCAGGTTGCTTTAGCAGGGAGGGACCGACCTCAGGTTGCTTTAGCAGGGAGGGACCGACCTCAGGCTGTTTCAGCAGGGAGGGGAACGACCTCAGGTTGCTTTAGCAGGGAGGGGAACAACCTCAGGTTGCTTTAGCAGGGAGGGGAACGACCTCAGGTTGTTTCAGCAGGGAGGGAACGACCTCAGGTTGCTTTAGCAGGGAGGGGAACGACCTCAGGTTGCTTTAGCAGGGAGGGGAACGACCTCAGGCTGTTTCAGCAGGGAGGGAACGACCTCAGGTTG
>NW_026600256.1:199796-259796 GCF_029448725.1 Salvelinus fontinalis
GAGAGAGAGAGAGAGAGAGAGGAGAGAGAGAGAGAGAGAGAGAGAGAGAGAGAGAGAGAGAGAGAGAGAGAGAGAGAGAGAGAGAGAGAGAGCACCCTAACCCTACTATCCTAACCCTACTATCCTAACCCTAACCTTCCCACCACCCATCCTTACCCTCAACCCCTACTATCCTAACCTTCCCTCAACCCCTATATGAGGACATGGACATATGAGGACATGGACATATGAGGACATGGACATATGAAGACATGGACAATGAGGACATGGACATATGAAGACATGGACAATGGGGACATGGACATATGAAGACATGGACAATGAGGACATGGACAATGAGGACATGGACATATGAAGACATGGACAATGAGGACATGGACAATGAGGACATGGACATATGAAGACATGGACAATAAGGACATGGACAATGAGGACAGGGACATATGAAGACATGGACAATGAGGACATGGACATATGAGGACATGGACAATAAGGACATGGACAATGAGGACAGGGACATATGAAGACATGGACAATAAGGACATGGACAATGAGGACATGGACATATGAAGACATGGACATATGAGGACATGGACATATGAGGACATGGACATATGAAGACATGGACAAGACATGGACTGCTGTGTGATTTCACAACAATAAGTATGAACATATGAGCTTTAAACCCTCGTCCAGGCATACTGCAGTGCTCTGCTCATCCAACGAGCTCTGGATGCATCAAACGGCACCCTATTCTCTATATAGTGCACTACGTTTGACCAGAGCCCGTAGGGAACATATCAGGAATAGGGTTCCGTTTGGCACGCATAAAGATGTGTTTGTGTTTGTGTTCAGGCTCAGAGAGGGACAGACAACTCCAGATTGAAACAGCGCAGGACCAAAACAAAGCCTTTTGCCACAGTGAAAATTAACCTTTCTTCCACCTCCTAGTTATTTCTGTAGGAAGACAGACGACACAGTTTACACTGGGATGTTAAGCCTTCACCTGTTTTAATCGTCGTGTGAAACTAACTGAACTTTAGTGACCTGCGGTAATTGTGTCAGGTCGTGTTGTAGATTTAAAACAGGATTCCCCTCACTGCCTGATGTTAGTGTATCAAGTCACTACTACAGAGGCTTAACTATCAAGTCAATATTATAGAGGTTTAACTATCAAGTCACTACTATAGAGGTTTAACTATCAAGTCCCTAATATAGAGGTTTAATTATCAAGTCACTAATGTAGAGGTTTAATTATCAAGTCACTACTATAGAGGTTTAACTATCAAGTCACTAATATAGAGGTTTAACTATCAAGTCACTAATATAGAGGTTTAACTATCAAGTCACTACTATAGAGGTTTAACTATTAAGTCACTACTATAGAGGTTTAACTATCAAGTCACTAATGTAGAGGTTTAACTATCAAGTCACTACTATAGAGGTTTAACTATCAAGTCACTACTATAGAGGTTTAACTATCAAGTCACTAATATAGAAGTTTAACTATCAAGTCACTACTATAGAGGTTTAACTATCAAGTCACTAATGTAGAGGTTTAACTATCAAGTCACTAATATAGAGGTTTAACTATCAAGTCACTACTATAGAGGTTTAACTATCAAGTCACTAATGTAGAGATTTATCTATCAAGTCACTAATATAGAGGTTTAACTATCAAGTCACTACTATAGAGGTTTAACTATCAAGTCACTAATATAGAGGTTTAACTATCAAGTCACTAATGTAGAGGTTTAATTATCAAGTCACTACTATAGAGGTTTAACTATCAAGTCACTACTATAGAGGTTTAACTATCAAGTCACTAATATAGAGGTTTAACTATCAAGTCACTACTATAGAGGTTTAACTATCAAGTCACTAATGTAGAGGTTTAATTATCAAGTCACTAATATAGAGGTTTAACTATCAAGTCACTACTATAGAGGTTTAACTATCAAGTCACTAATATAGAGGTTTAACTATCAAGTCACTACTATAGAGGTTTAATTATCAAGTCA
Organism: Salvelinus fontinalis; assembly: GCF_029448725.1. Classification (NCBI taxonomy): domain Eukaryota; kingdom Metazoa; phylum Chordata; class Actinopteri; order Salmoniformes; family Salmonidae; genus Salvelinus; species Salvelinus fontinalis. Next base: position 201,818 of record NW_026600256.1, read on the forward strand.
CTAATGTAGAGGTTTAACTATCAAGTCACTACTATAGAGGTTTAACTATCAAGTCACTAATATAGAGGTTTAATTATCAAGTCACTACTATAGAGGTTTAACTATCAAGTCACTACTATAGAGGTTTAACTATCAAGTCACTAATGTAGAGATTTATCTATCAAGTCACTAATATAGAGGTTTAACTATCAAGTCACTACTATAGAGGTTTAACTATCAAGTCACTAATATAGAGGTTTAACTATCAAGTCACTAATGTAGAGGTTTAATTATCAAGTCACTACTATAGAGGTTTAACTATCAAGTCACTACTATAGAGGTTTAACTATCAAGTCACTAATATAGAGGTTTAACTATCAAGTCACTACTATAGAGGTTTAACTATCAAGTCACTAATGTAGAGGTTTAATTATCAAGTCACTAATATAGAGGTTTAACTATCAAGTCACTACTATAGAGGTTTAACTATCAAGTCACTAATATAGAGGTTTAACTATCAAGTCACTACTATAGAGGTTTAATTATCAAGTCACTAATGTAGAGGTTTAACTATCAAGTCACTACTATAGAGGTTTAACTATCAAGTCACTAATATAGAGGTTTAATTATCAAGTCACTACTATAGAGGTTTAACTATCAAGTCACTACTATAGAGGTTTAACTATCAAGTCACTACTATAGAGGTTTAACTATCAAGTCACTAATATAGAGGTTTAACTATCAAGTCACTAATATAGAGGTTTAACTATCAAGTCACTAATATAGAGGTTTAATTATCAAGTCACTAATATAGAGGTTTAACTATCAAGTCACTAATATAGAGGTTTAACTATCAAGTCACTAATGTAGAGGTTTAACTATCAAGTCACTAATATAGAGGTTTAACTATCAAGTCACTAATATAGAGGTTTAACTATCAAGTCACTAATGTAGAGGTTTAATTATCAAGTCACTAATATAGAGGTTTAACTATCAAGTCACTAATGTAGAGGTTTAATTATCAAGTCACTAATATAGAGGTTTAACTATCAAGTCACTACTATAGAGGTTTATCTATCAAGTCACTACTATAGAGGTTTAACTATCAAGTCACTAATGTAGAGGTTTAATTATCAAGTCACTAATATAGAGGTTTAACTATCAAGTCACTACTATAGAGGTTTAACTATCAAGTCACTACTATAGAGGTTTAACTATCAAGTCACTAATGTAGAGGTTTAATTATCAAGTCACTACTATAGAGGTTTAACTATCAAGTCACTAATATAGAGGTTTAACTATCAAGTCACTACTATAGAGGTTTAACTATCAAGTCACTAATGTAGAGGTTTAATTATCAAGTCACTAATGTAGAGGTTTAATTATCAAGTCACTACTATAGAGGTTTAACTATCAAGTCACTAATGTAGAGGTTTAATTATCAAGTCACTAATATAGAGGTTTAACTATCAAGTCACTACTATAGAGGTTTAACTATCAAGTCACTAATGTAGAGGTTTAATTATCAAGTCACTACTATAGAGGTTTAACTATCAAGTCACTAATGTAGAGGTTTAACTATCAAGTCACTACTATAGAGGTTTAACTATCAAGTCACTACTATAGAGGTTTAACTATCAAGTCACTACTATAGAGGTTTAATTATCAAGTCACTACTATAGAGGTTTAATTATCAAGTCACTACTATAGAGGTTTAACTATCAAGTCACTAATATAGAGGTTTAATTATCAAGTCACTAATATAGAGGTTTAACTATCAAGTCACTAATGTAGAGGTTTAACTATCAAGTCACTAATGTAGAGGTTTAATTATCAAGTCACTAATATAGAGGTTTAACTATCAAGTCACTAATATAGAGGTTTAACTATCAAGTCACTAATATAGAGGTTTAACTATCAAGTCACTAATATAGAGGTTTAACTATCAAGTCACTAATATAGAGGTTTAACTATCAAGTCACTAATATAGAGGTTTAACTATCAAGTCACTAATATAGAGGTTTAACTATCAAGTCACTAATATAGAGGTTTAACTATCAAGTCACTAATATAGAGGTTTAACTATCAAGTCACTAATGTAGAGGTTTAACTATCAAGTCACTAATGTAGAGGTTTAATTATCAAGTCACTACTATAGAGGTTTAACTATCAAGTCACTAATGTAGAGGTTTAACTATCAAGTCACTACATATAGAGGTTTAACTATCAAGTCACTAATGTAGAGGTTTAACTATCAAGTCACTAATATAGAGGTTTAACTATCAAGTCACTAATATAGAGGTTTAACTATCAAGTCACTACTATAGAGGTTTAACTATCAAGTCACTACTATAGAGGTTTAACTATCAAGTCACTACTATAGAGGTTTAATTATCAAGTCACTAATGTAGAGGTTTAACTATCAAGTCACTAATGTAGAGGTTTAATTATCAAGTCACTAATGTAGAGGTTTAATTATCAAGTCACTACTATAGAGGTTTAATTATCAAGTCACTAATGTAGAGGTTTAACTATCAAGTCACTACTATAGAGGTTTAATTATCAAGTCACTAATGTAGAGGTTTAACTATCAAGTCACTAATGTAGAGGTTTAATTATCAAGTCACTAATGTAGAGGTTTAATTATCAAGTCACTACTATAGAGGTTTAATTATCAAGTCACTAATGTAGAGGTTTAATTATCAAGTCACTAATGTAGAGGTTTAACTATCAAGTCACTACTATAGAGGTTTAACTATCAAGTCACTACTATAGAGGTTTAACTATCAAGTCACTACTATAGAGGTTTAACTATCAAGTCACTACTATAGAGGTTTAATTATCAAGTCACTACTATAGAGGTTTAATTATCAAGTCACTAATGTAGAGGTTTAACTATCAAGTCACTACTATAGAGGTTTAATTATCAAGTCACTACTATAGAGGTTTAACTTTCAAGTCACTAATGTAGAGGTTTAACTATCAAGTCACTAATATAGAGGTTTAACTATCAAGTCACTAATATAGAGGTTTAATTATCAAGTCACTAATGTAGAGGTTTAATTATCAAGTCACTACTGTAGAGGTTTATCTATCAAGTCACTACTATAGAGGTTTAATTATCAAGTCACTAATGTAGAGGTTTAACTATCAAGTTACTAATGTAGAGGTTTAATTATCAAGTCACTAATGTAGAGGTTTAATTATCAAGTCACTACTGTAGAGGTTTAATTATCAAGTCACTAATGTAGAGGTTTAATTATCAAGTCACTAATATAGAGGTTTAATTATCAAGTCACTAATGTAGAGGTTTAATTATCAAGTCACTACTATAGAGATTTAATTATCAAGTCACTAATATAGAGGTTTAATTATCAAGTCACTAATATAGAGGTTTAACTATCAAGTCACTAATATAGAGGTTTAACTATCAAGTCACTAATATAGAGGTTTAATTATCAAGTCACTAATATAGAGGTTTAACTATCAAGTCACTAATGTAGAGGTTTAATTATCAAGTCACTACTATAGAGGTTTAACTATCAAGTCACTAATGTAGAGGTTTAATTATCAAGTCACTACTACAGAGGTTTAACTATCAAGTCACTAATATAGAGGTTTAACTATCAAGTCACTACTATAGAGGTTTAACTATCAAGTCACTACTACAGAGGTTTAACTATCAAGTCACTAATATAGAGGTTTAACTATCAAGTCACTAATATAGAGGTTTAATTATCAAGTCACTAATGTAGAGGTTTAATTATCAAGTCACTACTATAGAGGTTTAACTATCAAGTCACTAATGTAGAGGTTTAACTATCAAGTCACTACTACAGAGGTTTAACTATCAAGTCACTAATATAGAGGTTTAACTATCAAGTCACTACTACAGAGGTTTAACTATCAAGTCACTAATGTAGAGGTTTAACTATCAAGTCACTACTACAGAGGTTTAACTATCAAGTCACTAATATAGAGGTTTAACTATCAAGTCACTACTATAGAGGTTTAACTATCAAGTCACTACTATAGAGGTTTAACTATCAAGTCACTACTATAGAGGTTTAATTATCAAGTCACTACTATAGAGGTTTAATTATCAAGTCACTAATATAGAGGTTTAACTATCAAGTCACTAATGTAGAGGTTTAATTATCAAGTCACTAATATAGAGGTTTAACTATCAAGTCACTAATGTAGAGGTTTAACTATCAAGTCACTAATGTAGAGGTTTAATTATCAAGTCACTAATGTAGAGGTTTAATTATCAAGTCACTAATATAGAGGTTTAATTATCAAGTCACTAATGTAGAGGTTTAATTATCAAGTCACTACTATAGAGATTTAATTATCAAGTCACTAATATAGAGGTTTAATTATCAAGTCACTAATATAGAGGTTTAACTATCAAGTCACTAATATAGAGGTTTAACTATCAAGTCACTAATATAGAGGTTTAATTATCAAGTCACTAATATAGAGGTTTAACTATCAAGTCACTAATGTAGAGGTTTAATTATCAAGTCACTACTATAGAGGTTTAACTATCAAGTCACTAATGTAGAGGTTTAATTATCAAGTCACTACTACAGAGGTTTAACTATCAAGTCACTAATATAGAGGTTTAACTATCAAGTCACTACTATAGAGGTTTAACTATCAAGTCACTACTACAGAGGTTTAACTATCAAGTCACTAATATAGAGGTTTAACTATCAAGTCACTAATATAGAGGTTTAATTATCAAGTCACTAATGTAGAGGTTTAATTATCAAGTCACTACTATAGAGGTTTAACTATCAAGTCACTAATGTAGAGGTTTAACTATCAAGTCACTACTACAGAGGTTTAACTATCAAGTCACTAATATAGAGGTTTAACTATCAAGTCACTACTACAGAGGTTTAACTATCAAGTCACTAATGTAGAGGTTTAACTATCAAGTCACTACTACAGAGGTTTAACTATCAAGTCACTAATATAGAGGTTTAACTATCAAGTCACTACTATAGAGGTTTAACTATCAAGTCACTACTATAGAGGTTTAACTATCAAGTCACTACTATAGAGGTTTAATTATCAAGTCACTACTATAGAGGTTTAATTATCAAGTCACTACTATAGAGGTTTAATTATCAAGTCACTAATATAGAGGTTTAACTATCAAGTCACTAATGTAGAGGTTTAACTATCAAGTCACTAATGTAGAGGTTTAACTATCAAGTCACTAATGTAGAGGTTTAACTATCAAGTCACTAATATAGAGGTTTAACTATCAAGTCACTAATATAGAGGTTTAACTATCAAGTCACTAATATAGAGGTTTAACTATCAAGTCACTAATATAGAGGTTTAACTATCAAGTCACTAATATAGAGGTTTAACTATCAAGTCACTAATATAGAGGTTTAACTATCAAGTCACTAATATAGAGGTTTAACTATCAAGTCACTAATATAGAGGTTTAACTATCAAGTCACTAATATAGAGGTTTAACTATCAAGTCACTAATGTAGAGGTTTAACTATCAAGTCACTAATGTAGAGGTTTAATTATCAAGTCACTAATATAGAGGTTTAACTATCAAGTCACTAATGTAGAGGTTTAACTATCAAGTCACTAATATAGAGGTTTAACTATCAAGTCACTAATGTAGAGGTTTAATTATCAAGTCACTAATATAGAGGTTTAACTATCAAGTCACTAATATAGAGGTTTAACTATCAAGTCACTACTATAGAGGTTTAACTATCAAGTCACTACTATAGAGGTTTAACTATCAAGTCACTACTATAGAGGTTTAATTATCAAGTCACTAATGTAGAGGTTTAACTATCAAGTCACTAATGTAGAGGTTTAATTATCAAGTCACTAATGTAGAGGTTTAATTATCAAGTCACTACTATAGAGGTTTAATTATCAAGTCACTAATGTAGAGGTTTAACTATCAAGTCACTACTATAGAGGTTTAATTATCAAGTCACTAATGTAGAGGTTTAACTATCAAGTCACTAATGTAGAGGTTTAATTATCAAGTCACTAATGTAGAGGTTTAATTATCAAGTCACTACTATAGAGGTTTAATTATCAAGTCACTAATGTAGAGGTTTAATTATCAAGTCACTAATGTAGAGGTTTAACTATCAAGTCACTACTATAGAGGTTTAACTATCAAGTCACTACTATAGAGGTTTAACTATCAAGTCACTACTATAGAGGTTTAACTATCAAGTCACTACTATAGAGGTTTAATTATCAAGTCACTACTATAGAGGTTTAATTATCAAGTCACTAATGTAGAGGTTTAACTATCAAGTCACTACTATAGAGGTTTAATTATCAAGTCACTACTATAGAGGTTTAACTATCAAGTCACTAATGTAGAGGTTTAACTATCAAGTCACTAATATAGAGGTTTAATTATCAAGTCACTAATATAGAGGTTTAACTATCAAGTCACTACTATAGAGGTTTAACTATCAAGTCACTAATATAGAGGTTTAACTATTAAGTCACTACTATAGAGGTTTAACTATCAAGTCACTACTATAGAGGTTTAACTATCAAGTCACTACTATAGAGGTTTAACTATCAAGTCACTACTATAGAGGTTTAACTATCAAGTCACTACTATAGAGGTTTAACTATCAAGTCACTACTATAGAGGTTTAACTATCAAGTCACTACTACAGAGGTTTATCTATCAAGTCACTAATATAGAGGTTTAACTATCAAGTCACTACTATAGAGGTTTAACTATCAAGTCACTACTATAGAGGTTTAACTATCAAGTCACTACTATAGAGGTTTAACTATCAAGTCACTACTATAGAGGTTTAACTATCAAGTCACTACTATAGAGGTTTAACTATCAAGTCACTACTATAGAGGTTTAACTATCAAGTCACTAATGTAGAGGTTTAACTATCAAGTCACTACTATAGAGGTTTAACTATCAAGTCACTAATGTAGAGGTTTAACTATCAAGTCACTACTATAGAGGTTTAACTATCAAGTCACTAATATAGAGGTTTAACTATCAAGTCACTACTATAGAGGTTTAACTATCAAGTCACTACTATAGAGGTTTAACTATCAAGTCACTACTATAGAGGTTTAACTATCAAGTCACTACTATAGAGGTTTAACTATCAAGTCACTACTATAGAGGTTTAACTATCAAGTCACTAATGTAGAGGTTTAACTATCAAGTCACTACTATAGAGGTTTAACTATCAAGTCACTACTATAGAGGTTTAACTATCAAGTCACTACTATAGAGGTTTAACTATCAAGTCACTACTATAGAGGTTTAACTATCAAGTCACTACTATAGAGGTTTAACTATCAAGTCACTACTATAGAGGTTTAACTATCAAGTCACTACTATAGAGGTTTAACTATCAAGTCACTAATGTAGAGGTTTAATTATCAAGTCACTACTATAGAGGTTTAACTATCAAGTCACTACTATAGAGGTTTAACTATCAAGTCACTAATATAGAGGTTTAACTATCAAGTCACTAATATAGAGGTTTAACTATCAAGTCACTACTATAGAGGTTTAACTATCAAGTCACTACTATAGAGGTTTAACTATCAAGTCACTAATATAGAGGTTTAACTATCAAGTCACTAATATAGAGGTTTAACTATCAAGTCACTAATATAGAGGTTTAACTATCAAGTCACTAATATAGAGGTTTAACTATCAAGTCACTAATATAGAGGTTTAACTATCAAGTCACTAATATAGAGGTTTAACTATCAAGTCACTACTATAGAGGTTTAATTATCAAGTCACTAATGTAGAGGTTTAATTATCAAGTCACTAATATAGAGGTTTAACTATCAAGTCACTAATATAGAGGTTTAATTATCAAGTCACTACTATAGAGGTTTAACTATCAAGTCACTAATATAGAGGTTTAACTATCAAGTCACTAATGTAGAGGTTTAATTATCAAGTCACTACTATAGAGGTTTAACTATTAAGTCACTACTATAGAGGTTTAACTATCAAGTCACTAATATAGAGATTTAACTATCAAGTCACTAATGTAGAGGTTTAATTTATATTCATAGATTGCATCTGCATGTTTAGTGTAGTAGTATAGACCCTGTTACAGCAACTACAGTGTTTTGCCAGCCAGGCCAGCATACCATCTCTCACACGCACGCACGCACGCACGCACGCACGCACGCACGCACGCACGCACGCACGCACGCACGCACGCACGCACGCACGCACACACACACACACACACACACACACACACACACACACACACACACACACACACACACACACAAACACACACACACACACAAACACACACACACACGTGTGATGGTATGCTGGCCTGGCTGGCAAAACACTGTAGTTGCTGTAATCCACCACGTACTGCCAACATTTCATAGTATTGTGACTCCCAAAGGATCCCTTTATTTCAGCGTAGCACACACACACACACACACACACACACACACACACACACACACACACACACACACACACACACACACACACACACACACACACACACACACACACACACACACACACACACACACACACACACACACAGAGCCAGGATGCCACTCTTCACCCCAGCTGGAATAGTTTTAACAGCACGATCAAACAGTGTCCTAGAAAGCACCTTTTTGTCTTGTACGATCACTCCCTCCCAGGTTGGCGTTGGGATCTCTGTGTGTGGATGTGTGGCTGAATAATGTCTTCTGGTTCTATGTCACCGGGGGATAAGGGATAATGTATTCTGCCCTTCCTCTTTGGACAGGCCTCAATGTTTTTCAAAACGTGGTAGTGGCCATACATCTTTGAGGGACGGGATGCTCGTGATCATTGTTGGTAACACAGAACAGGATTCTATGTCCATTGGGGATTATTCTTCCTCTTCGTCCTCTTGTTTTGCCAAACATAGAAGTGGCCATACATCTTTCAGAGAGATGGGATCAAATCACTACATGAATGATTGCTCAGTACTGTCTTCTGGAATAATTCTCATTCTCATGTGAGTTGGTAACACTGGATTTACCCTCAAAAACAATATGTATTGGTTTTGTCATCAACATGTTGCAGAAATGTGTTTTCAATGTTGTGAATTATGGTTGTACTTACATGTAACAAAGGAGATACAGACCTCTTATATTCATGGTATATTGTGTACCGCAGAAAGACATTTAGAGGTTCAGAGAACTGTATGGTGGGGTCTGCTCTGTGTCCTTTCACATTGCTCGTTGATGGGGAACACATTTAGTCAAACCAAACTGGGTATATATCCTACACGGCCTTTGAGGCACAGCCTGGCTCCTATACACCACGGGGAACATCTGGTCTCATCGATTATTGTGCTATAACGCAAAGAAAGAAGCTATTGTTTAACCCACTTAGCTATATGGCTGTGCTGCATGAGGAAGCATCTGAATCCTACTGGTGCCTCAAGATCAAACCCAGTACAGTACTTTCTTACCTCACGATGCAGCCTGTTGCTGCAAGACAAACTGTGTGGACTGAAGTCTTTCAAGGAAGATGTGCTGCAAGTTGTTGGGGATAAGTGTTGTATTTAGAGGAAATAAGTGATTGTTAGCTGTCAGTCAGTCAGTTACACTGAATCATATTATTCATTCAGGGTGACTAAAGGGGACGCATGGATTGAGAGAAATACAACTTGACTTGGCAGTAGATCTTTTAATAGTGTGTACAACTGTAGGAACCTGGAGAGTAGGATTGACCGTAGGGAAAAGTAGAACAATCATTGGCAGTTGCTTCCCAAGTCACGCCGCCGACTATTCCAAATGTCTCACTAGGCATAAAACACTGTATGCTACACCACTCCCACTTGTAGACGTGAGAGACACTCACACATCAGATGACCATTTGCTGTGTACCAAATGGAACCCTATTTCCTATATAGTGCATTACGTGACTTTAGTAGGATCTGCTAAATTGCCTGGAGGCCAGTAAATGGCTGTCATATATAACTGAAATAAGAAAATAAACGTTGTTGTTTGTAAAAACATTGCCAATGGTTTTTACTTATAGGTGTAAATCAAATAATCTCCTGTTCAAAAAGACTGGTATTTCAAAAGAGATTCAAAATGGAACCCACTGGGCACAGACGTCAGTTCAACGTCTAGTTTTGATAAAAATGTGTTTGCGTTGTCAACTAACGTGAATTTAACTGAAATAAAAACAAATCATGTCATTGGATTTAGGTTAAAAGTTGTGTGAAAAAAATACGCTGATGGATTTTTCCTAATCTAATTCATTTTCCATGTTGATTCAAATTCATCACAGATTTTTTGGGTTGAAATGACGTGGAAAGAACGTTTATTCAACCAGTTTTTGCCCAGTGGGAAATAACCTCTCAACTCCACGACCATGATCCTTCCACACAGCACAGTGCCTGTAAAGTTTAAACCCCTTGCCAGATCCTCCCTCCTCCAGTCTAGTAACAGTAACACCCCAACATCCAACAACACTGAGGTCTGTGTCGGAGTGAGGCCTGTGTCTGCGAGAGAGAGAGAGAGAGAAAGAGAAAGAGAGAGAGAGACTAAGATTACTGCATGGCTCTGCAGGGCCAGGCGCTTGGAGCTCAATGATGATGTCACTGGGGAACAGGGCATGGTAGTCGCCGGGCCAACGAGGGCGGGTCCTTCAGGAGCCGACGTCCCAGTCGGACCTAGTCAGTCAGCTGTGAGTGTGTCTCTGTGTGTGTGTGTGTGTGTGTGTGTGTGTGTGTGTGTGTGTGTGTGTGTGTGTGTGTGTGTGTGTGTGTGTGTGTGTGTGCGTGTGTGTGCGTGTGTGTGTGTGTGTGTGTGTGTCTGTGTGTCTGTGTGTGTGTGTGTGTATGTGTGTGTGTGTGTGTGTGTGTGTCTGTGTGTGTGTGTGTGTGTGTGTGTGTGTGTGTGTGTGTGTGTGTGTGTGTGTGTGTTACCTGTCGGCTGACACCATCCACCCGTATCCTGACATCATCAGAGCAGCTCAGAGAATAATGAAATACGGGGAAACTCCCTGTAATAAGTCAAAACAACGAGCCCCTTTTAATCTCTCCTCCCTTATGCTTTGTGAGAAAGAGACACACAGGACTTTTGGCGAGAATAAAAGGAGGAGATGTTAGTAGCATGTAGACATTGGTGGACAACTCAAGTTGTTTAGAAAACAAGGTGTGTAGTGTTAGAAAGGATGAGGTCGAAGGCTCGTTTTCTTTAAAAATACAAAATCAAACTTGTTGAACTCTCTAGAGACTATTGAATATACGCACCAAGTAAAACACGTTTATATTCAAGTTGAGTGATCTTGATGGTGGCTTAAATTGGATACCCAGAGTCTGAGGACTAGATTGGATACCCAGAGTCTGAGGACTAGATTGGATACCCAGTGTCTGAGGACTAGATTGGATACCCAGTGTCTGAGGACCCAGAGTCTGAGGACTAGATTGGATACCCAGTGTCTGAGGACTAGATTGGATACCCAGTGTCTGAGGACCCAGAGTCTGAGGACTAGATTGGATACCCAGAGTCTGAGGACTAGATTGGATACCCAGAGTCTGAGGACTAGATTGGATACCCAGAGTCTGAGGACTAGATTGGATACCCAGAGTCTGAGGACTAGATTGGATACCCAGAGTCTGAGGACTAGATTGGATACCCAGAGTCTGAAGACTAGATTGGATAGCCAGTGTCTGAGGACTAGATTGGATACCCAGAGTCTGAGGAAACAGAGTCTGAGGACTAGATTGGATACCCAGAGTCTGAGGACTAGATTGGATACCCAGAGTCTGAGGACTAGATTGGATACCCAGTGACTGAGGACTAGATTGGATACCCAGAGTCTGAGGACTAGATTGGATACCCAGAGTCTGAGGACTAGATTGGATACCCAGAGTCTGAGGACTAGATTGGATACCCAGTGACTGAGGACTAGATTGGATACCCAGAGTCTGAGGACTAGATTGGATACCCAGAGTCTGAGGACTAGATTGGATACCCAGAGTCTGAGGACTAGATTGGATACCCAGGGTCTGAGGACTAGATTGGATACCCAGAGTCTGAGGACTAGATTGGATACCCAGAGTCTGAGGACTAGATTGGATACCCAGAGTCTGAGGACTAGATTGGATACCCAGTGTCTGAGGACCCAGAGCCTGAGGACTAGATTGGATACCCAGAGTCTGAGGACTAGATTGGATACCCAGAGTCTGAGGACTAGATTGGATACCCAGTGTCTGAGGACTAGATTGGATACCCAGAGTCTGAGGACTAGATTGGATACCCAGAGTCTGAGGACTAGATTGGATACCCAGTGTCTGAGGACTAGATTGGATACCCAGAGTCTGAGGACTAGATTGGATACCCAGAGTCTGAGGACTAGATTGGATACCCAGTGTCTGAGGACTAGATTGGATACCCAGAGTCTGAGGACTAGATTGGATACCCAGAGTCTGAGGACTAGATTGGATACCCAGAGTCTGAGGACTAGATTGGATACCCAGAGTCTGAGGACTAGATTGGATACCCAGTGTCTGAGGACCCAGAGTCTGAGGACTAGATTGGATACCCAGAGTCTGAGGACTAGATTGGATACCCAGAGTCTGAGGACTAGATTGGATACCCAGTGTCTGAGGACCCAGAGTCTGAGGACTAGATTGGATACCCAGTGTCTGAGGACTAGATTGGATACCCAGAGTCTGAGGACTAGATTGGATACCCAGAGTATGAGGACTAGATTGGATACCCAGAGTCTGAGGACTAGATTGGATACCCAGAGTCTGAGGACTAGATTGGATACCCAGAGTCTGAGGACTAGATTGGATACCCAGAGTCTGAGGACTAGATTGGATACCCAGAGTCTGAGGACTAGATTGGATACCCAGAGTCTGAAGACTAGATTGGATAGCCAGTGTCTGAGGACTAGATTGGATACCCAGAGTCTGAGGAAACAGAGTCTGAGGACTAGATTGGATACCCAGAGTCTGAGGACTAGATTGGATACCCAGAGTCTGAGGACTAGATTGGATACCCAGTGACTGAGGACTAGATTGGATACCCAGAGTCTGAGGACTAGATTGGATACCCAGAGTCTGAGGACTAGATTGGATACCCAGAGTCTGAGGACTAGATTGGATACCCAGGGTCTGAGGACTAGATTGGATACCCAGAGTCTGAGGACTAGATTGGATACCCAGAGTCTGAGGACTAGATTGGATACCCAGTGTCTGAGGACTAGATTGGATACCCAAAGTCTGAGGACTAGATTGGATACCCAGTGTCTGAGGACTAGATTGGATACCCAGTGTCTGAGGACTAGATTGGATACCCAGAGTCTGAGGACTAGATTGGATACCCAGAGTCTGAGGACTAGATTGGATACCCAGTGTCTGAGGACTAGATTGGATACCCTGTGTCTGAGGACTAGATTGGATACCCAGAGTCTGAGGACTAGATTGGATACCCAGTGTCTGAGGACCCAGAGTCTGAGGACTAGATTGGATACCCAGAGTCTGAGGACTAGATTGGATACCCAGAGTCTGAGGACTAGATTGGATACCCAGTGTCTGAGGACCCAGAGTCTGAGGACTAGATTGGATACCCAGTGTCTGAGGACTAGATTGGATACCCAGAGTCTGAGGACTAGATTGGATACCCAGTGTCTGAGGACTAGATTGGATACCCAGAGTCTGAGGACTAGATTGGATACCCAGAGTCTGAGGACTAGATTGGATACCCAGAGTCTGAGGACTAGATTGGATACCCAGAGTCTGAGGACTAGATTGGATACCCAGAGTCTGAGGACTAGATTGGATACCCAGAGTCTGAAGACTAGATTGGATAGCCAGTGTCTGAGGACTAGATTGGATACCCAGAGTCTGAGGAAACAGAGTCTGAGGACTAGATTGGATACCCAGAGTCTGAGGACTAGATTGGATACCCAGAGTCTGAGGACTAGATTGGATACCCAGTGACTGAGGACTAGATTGGATACCCAGAGTCTGAGGACTAGATTGGATACCCAGAGTCTGAGGACTAGATTGGATACCCAGAGTCTGAGGACTAGATTGGATACCCAGTGACTGAGGACTAGATTGGATACCCAGAGTCTGAGGACTAGATTGGATACCCAGAGTCTGAGGACTAGATTGGATACCCAGAGTCTGAGGACTAGATTGGATACCCAGGGTCTGAGGACTAGATTGGATACCCAGAGTCTGAGGACTAGATTGGATACCCAGAGTCTGAGGACTAGATTGGATACCCAGTGTCTGAGGACTAGATTGGATACCCAAAGTCTGAGGACTAGATTGGATACCCAGTGTCTGAGGACTAGATTGGATACCCAGTGTCTGAGGACTAGATTGGATACCCAGAGTCTGAGGACTAGATTGGATACCCAGAGTCTGAGGACTAGATTGGATACCCAGTGTCTGAGGACTAGATTGGATACCCTGTGTCTGAGGACTAGATTGGATACCCAGAGTCTGAGGACTAGATTGGATACCCAGAGTCTGAGGACTAGATTGGATACCCAGAGTCTGAGGACTAGATTGGATACCCAGAGTCTGAGGACTAGATTGGATACCCAGAGTCTGAGGACTAGATTGGATACCCAGTGTACCCAGACTAGATTACCAGGATGTATCATCTCAAAACAGAGGCTTCATTGTATAGGTGCGTTTAGAGTAAGTGTTAGGGTTTCTTGACAACTCAACACTGTTATGTCGACCTGTCATTATTTAATATGATCTACTGGGTGAGTGGGTGCAGAGAACAGCATATCCCTTTCTGACTCAGTGCATGTCAGTAAAGACTAGTAGTACAGAGGCCAGACCAAACATTGTCAACCCCACAGAGCATATAGCATGACGCTGGTTCAGGGTGGGATCTTGTTAGCTAGCAACACTGGGCTGCTTTGGTTTGGACTCCTCCACAAGCGTCCCGGCAACAGAAGCAGAACGAGTTGATCTCACCGAGTGCTGTCTCGGTTCCATTATACCAGAGCCACCTATTACTGTTTAACAGGCCCCATGAGATCACAAACAGGACTGTATTTCTCATGGACGCACGCACGCGCACACACACACACACACACACACACACACACACACACACACACACACACACACACACACACACACACACACACACACACACACACACACACACACACACACACACACACACACACACACACACACACACACACACACATCTTGTCTGTTTTGGTGAGCTCACTATGAACTGCACCCCATTTTACACTGGACTGGCAGAGCTTGGGTATATGTATATTAAGATTTTCCAGTAGGCAGGCAGTAGGCTTACAGGCCAGGCCAGGTTTGAGAGGATTATACCACTAGTTTGGTATTAATCTCTCATGGTTGAGCTAGGGCTCTCATGGTCTAGCTCTCATGGTTTAGCTAAGGCTCTCATGGTTGAGCTAGGGCTCTCATGGTCTAGCTCTCATGGTTTAGCTAAGGCTCTCATGGTTGAGCTAGGGCGCTCATTGTTTAGCTCTCATGGTTTAGCTAGGGCTCTCATGATTGAGCTAGGGTGCTCATGGTTTAGCTAGAGGCGCTCATGATTTAGCTATGGCTCTTTTGGCTTAGCTAGGGTGCTTGTGGCTGAGCTAGAGCGCTCGTGGTTGAGCTAGGTCTCTCATGGTTTAGCTAGGGCTCTCATGGTTGAGCTAGGGTGCTCATGGTTTAGCTAGAGGCGCTCATGATTTAGCTATGGCGCTTTTGGCTTAGCTAGGGTGCTTGTGGTTGAGCTAGGGCGCTGGTGGTTGAGCTAGGGCTCTCATGGTTGAGCTAGAGTGCTCGTGGTTAAGCTAGGGCGCTGGTGGTTGAGCTAGGGCGCTCATGGTTTAGCTAGAGCGCTCATGGTTGAGCTAGGGCTCTCATGGTTGAGCTAGGGCTTTTTACCTCTGAGGTTAGTGACAATGGTAGTCACTGTCAATTACATTTGACATCCGGTAACTTTCCCAAAATTGCCATATTTTCCAGAAATGTGCTTGGAGAATCCTGGATTTCCTGCTTATTCCTGGATTTTGGGAAGTTTCACGACCCTAGCTGGAAACAATTTTTTAAAAGTGGAATTTCCACTTATCCTGACAGAAGGCAAGTTTTTTAAAAAGTCATTTTAATTTAACCAGGCAAGTCAGTTAAGAACAAATTCTTATTTACAAACCCGGTTGACGCAGGCCCAATTGTGTGCTTCCCTATTTGACTCGCAATCACAGCTGGTTGTGATACAGCCTGGATTCGAACTAGGGTGTCTGTAGTGACGCCTCTAGCTACTGAGATGCAGTGCCTTAGACCGCTGCTCCCGCTCGGGACCGGTTGATTCATTACCATATTGCTTATACCCTACTTAGTATCACTTTCTGTGAACTTTAGGACACAGTGAAAACAGTCATGCCAATAGATTATTTGACTTACAGAGTAGTTGATCTCCTCCGCAGTCATTTATTCCAGAATGCTACATTTCTCTGACCAGTTCTCTCAATGGGGCTCAACCCTCAGGTAGACGTCGGGTCAGGTTTCTAGGCTGTTAATTACCCATAACCACAATGGTGAAATAAACTAGATGTACAGGAAACTACTAAGTTATGTTGCGTGGGGGAATTAAATGTGATATTGCAACTCGACATGAGCTGTGTCCCAAATGGCAACCTATTACCTAAGTAGTGCACTAATTTTGACCAGGGCACATAGCGATAAATGAAGCAGGTTACTGAATAGGGAGACAAAAGGGGGCCAATCTGGGACACAGCCAAAAAAGGGGGCCAATATGGGACACAGCCATACCTTTGCTTCCAGTGAAAGGTTTTGTGGGTGGGGGGGAAAATAAGCAAATCTGTAGGATTTACACTATGGGGTCACCATGAATCCTAGCTGTTACCGTGGCGCTCGCTCTATGCTCTACTGAGAGCCATACATCTCCCTATTACCGTGACAACTGCTAACTGATTCTTTCACTTAGCATAGCATGGTCCTGAATTAAATCAGTTGAGGATACTGTATAGGGAAACAGCACTGGGGGCTCATTCAGAATTGTTATATGTACTGTATTTTTATGGACAGGTGTGGTTTTGTGTTAATATCCAATGATACTTTTCATGAGCAGTAAAGCTTGAGAATGTGTAAAGTTTTATACGGTTTACACCTTGGATGCAGCATAAACAGCTTAGACACAAACTGAACCTGTAATGTGGTTTTCATTTATCTGCAATTGATTGAATTGGGTCTTAGGCAGTGGTAGGTCTGGGAGAGTCTGCAGTGGTAGGTCTGGGGAGAGTCTGTCTTAATAACATGACCGTAGACAGTGGTAGGTCTGGGAGAGTCTGCAGTGGTAGGTCTGGGAGAGTCTGCAGTGGTAGGTCTGGGGAGAGTCTGTCTTAATAACATGACTTTAGACAGTGGTCAATGGACTGTAGCCCCTGCCACATGCGGCGGACGTTGGAGCCTGTATAATAGTATTCCACCTTGTTCCTATATTGTCCTTTTGCTTGTTTGATGGCTCTGCGGAGGTCGTAGCAGGACTTGTTCTTGTCCTCAGAGTTGTCTGCAATAGCCCTGTGTGTGGTAGCCCTGTGTGTGGTAGCCCTGTGTGTGGTAGCCCTGTGTGTGGTAGCCCTGTGTGTGGTAGCCATGTGTGTGGTAGCCCTGTCCTTCAATTTAGCGCCAACCTCAGGGTTAATCCAGGGCTTTGATTGGGGAAGCAGCGAACCTTCACTGTGGGGATAACATCAACGATGCATTTCCTATTGAAGCCGGTGACGGAGGTGGTTAACTCACCGATGCTATCGGCCGAGTCCCGGAACATATTCTAGTCAGCGCTAGCAAAGCGGTCTTGTAGCATAGCCTCCGATTCGGAGGACTATTTCTGTACAAAGCACGTCACGGGTACTTCCTGTTTTTGCTTCTGGTAGTAGACAGGAAGCAGAAGTATCGTATGCTACCAGTGACCGAAGCAACACAGACAAAATGACAAAAGTAAGCAAAAGAAGCATATATTGTCATATAAAGTGTATGGATTCACAATCCCAATTCAATTAGACCCCAAATAAAGTTCAGAAAGTCCCAAGCCCAACAAAAAAAATGGTCGCAAATCAGGAAAAAAAGCTAAACATGAGCAATCCCCCTAAGTAATCCAAAAATCTCCAGCCTGGTGGAGACTTTCTTACAACAACTCAATGTTCATGGTATCCTCCAAAACAATCAACATATGATTTATTTGTCATTGGGGTTAACAATCCACAACAATTATTACTTATAATGGCTAAAATATTTTTCGTACGAATAGAAACTCAGCCAGGTACACACCAAACATTTATCAAAACACTCCTTCCTCCCTTTCGTCTTCTTCTTTGGTTTTAATGGTGTTCGCAACAATTATATGTGCATTCCTCCAACGACTGTACAGGTGGATAATAAAGATCCCAAAATAAGAAAATGCGGGGTAAAAATAAAAATCCATCTTCTTCACAATAAGTGTATCCAGATCACTTGATTGACGTAAAACATTTGCAATTGGTTGAGGTCCATCCACCCCCATATCTTCTTCAGACCTGTGACCTCTTATCCCTTCAATGCTCTTCACCACCTCCACGTAGCAGATTTGATGTACAGTCCTGATCCTTGACACCTCAACCTCTTTCACCCTAACAGGGCACTCTGGGAATTTGGGAATATTGATCCCCGCCACAGTTGCAACATTTTACATTCCATAACATATTCCTTCCATCTGCAAACACTTGACACGTGGCCAAACTTTTTACACTTCTTGCATTGCATGGGGGTTTTGCACGAACGTTCTGACAGCGTATCTTATACATCCCAACTTTCCATAGGGTGGTAAATACTCACCAAACACCAATAATACATATACACGGTGCTTCTATTCCCATTCTCCATACGGGTCAAGCCACATGCATGAACTGCTCCTGGACTGTTTTTAGATATTGATTGTCAATGTCCAACGAGACGCCAGAGATAACACCTTTTAACGGTGCCTTGCTCCAAAAATCAAAGCTTTCCACTTCATGCGTCAATAAAATTAATGAACCACAATGCACCTTCCTTTTGATCTTTAGATACACACGATATCAACACCATACCACTCCTGGTTACAATGACTACACGATATCAACACCATACCACTCCTGGTTACAATGACTACACGATATCAACACCATACCACTCCTGGTTACTGTGACTACACGATATCAACACCATACCACTCCTGGTTACTATGACTACACGATATCAACACCATACCGCACCTGGTTACTATGACTACACGATATCAACACCATACCGCTCCTGGTTACTATGACTACACGATATCAACACCATACCGCTCCTGGTTACTATGACTACACGATATCAACACCATACCGCTCCTGGTTACTATGACTACACGATATCAACACCATACCACTCCTGGTTACTATGACTACACAATATAAACACTATACCACTCCTGGTTACTATGACTACACAATATAAACACCATACCACTCCTGGTTACTATGACTACACGATATAAACACCATACCACTCCTGGTTACTATGACTACACGATATCAACACCATACCACTCCTGGTTACTATGACTACACGATATCAACACCATACCACTCCTGGTTACTATGACTACACGATATGAACACCATACCACTCCTGGTTACAATGACTACACGATATCAACACCATACCACTCCTGGTTACTATGACTACACAATATCAACACCATACCACTCCTGGTTACTATGACTACACGATATCAACGCCATACCACTCCTGGTTACTATGACTACACGATATCAACACCATACCGCTCCTGGTTACTATGACTACACGATATCAACACCATACCACTCCTGGTTACTATGACTACACGATATCAACACCATACCACTCCTGGTTACTATGACTACACGATATCAACACCATACCACTCCTGGTTACTATGACTACACGATATCAACACCATACCACTCCTGGTTACTATGACTACACAATATAAACACAATATCACTCCTGGTTACTATGACTACACAATATAAACACCATACCACTCCTGGTTACTATGACTACACGATATAAACACCATACCACTCCTGGTTACTATGACTACACGATATCAACACCATACCACTCCTGGTTACTATGACTACACGATATCAACACCATACCACTCCTGGTTACTATGACTACACGATATCAACACCATACCACTCCTGGTTACTATGACTAC
Source organism: Salvelinus fontinalis (assembly GCF_029448725.1). Lineage (NCBI taxonomy): Eukaryota > Metazoa > Chordata > Actinopteri > Salmoniformes > Salmonidae > Salvelinus > Salvelinus fontinalis. The sequence continues at coordinate 222,077 of NW_026600256.1, forward strand.
ACGATATCAACACCATACCACTCCTGGTTACTATGACTACACGATATCAACACCATACCACACCTGGTTACTATGACTACACGATATCAACACCATACCGCTCCTGGTTACTATGACTACACGATATCAACACCATACCGCTCCTGGTTACTATGACTACACGATATCAACACCATACCACTCCTGGTTACTATGACTACACGATATCAATACCATACCACTCCTGGTTACTATGACTACACGATATCAACGCCATACCACTCCTGGTTACTATGACTACACGATATCAACACCATACCACACCTGGTTACTATGACTACACGATATCAACACCATACCGCTCCTGGTTACTATGACTACACGATATCAACACCATACCGCTCCTGGTTACTATGACTACACGATATCAACACCATACCACTCCTGGTTACTATGACTACACGATATCAATACCATACCACTCCTGGTTACTATGACTACACGATATCAACGCCATACCACTCCTGGTTACTATGACTACACGATATCAACACCATACCACTCCTGGTTACTTTGACTGCATTCACTTTTCCCAACACTTTCTTCACCATCCTCGTGACTTCAAAACGGTTTCCCAAATTAACATCCTTATCTAAAAAAACGTACTCCAACAAGCAATGATTCATCAGACACATTTTTCCACAACAATTTTTTACCCTTTTTGTTCCATTCTTGGACTTCACTGTTGTCCACTCATCTTTCTCGCTCTCCTCCATTTCTTCAAGAGACATGCCATCTTAAAGGGATAGCGCACCAAAATACCAATGGCAGCCATCTTAGATTTGACAGTGAAAATAACGCAGTCATAACTGGCAGATACATAATATAACAGCATGAAAATGAAAATACACATAAAGGTTTAACTTTGCAAGTAAAACCAACTTTAAACCAGACAATTATATGTCTATGTGCCTGTCACCTCACACTTGTGAGACAAGGAAGGGCTTGCTTGTGGGTAGAATAACAGTGGTCTAGGACTTTATCCCCCCACCCCCGCGCTACAGTCAGCACACCATTTGCTGTTGAGGAAGAGGCATACACCTCCCCCTCTCGATTTCCCTCAATCCAATGTCCTGTCTGTTCGGTGAATAGAGATTCCATCGAGTTGGATAACCATGGTGGGGTGTATCATGTCCAAAAGCCATGTTTCAAAAAAGCAGAGAATATTGCAGTTACCAGAGTCTCGTTAGTAGCAAATCCGATATCTGAGGTAATCCATCTTATTATCAAGTGACTGGCCAATAGAATGTAGGCGAAGAGGTGGCCGGTTTTCCAGTTGCCTAAATCTCGCCAGGGCTCCCCCTCTCCGGCGATTCCTCTTGGGTAGCCTGAAAACTGGGTCAGAATTACACAAAGAAGTGGAGGTTGTAGCAAGATTTGAGGTGGGCAGGGGTGGGAAGGGGTGGGAAGGAGTGGGAAGGGGTGGGAAGGGGTGGGAAGGGGTGGGAATGGGTGGGAAACGTGGTTTCCGGGTGGGGAGGGAGGATGCAGGTGAGTGGAGGGGCACTGAGGAGGTTCGGGGGAATGGGTTGTGGAGGGGCACTGAGGAGGTTCGGGGGAATGGGTTGTGGAGGGGCACTGAGGAGGTTCGGGGGAATGGGTTGTGGAGGGGCACTGAGGAGGTTCGGGGGAATGGGTTGTGGAGGGGCACTGAGGAGGTTCGGGGGAATGGGTTGTGGAGGGGCACTGAGGAGGTTCGGGGGAATGGGTTGTGGAGGGGCACTGAGGAGGTTCGGGGGAATGGGTTGTGGAGGGGCACTGAGGAGGTTCGGGGGAATGGGTTGTGGAGGGGGACTGAGGAGGTTCGGGGGAATGGGTTGTGGAGGGGGACTGAGGAGGTTCGGGGGAATGGGTTGTGGAGGGGCACTGAGGAGGTTCGGGGGAATGGGTTGTGGAGGGGCACTGAGGAGGTTCGGGGGAATGGGTTGTGGAGGGGCACTGAGGAGGTTCGGGGGAATGGGTTGTGGAGGGGCACTGAGGAGGTTCGGGGGAATGGGTTGTGGAGGGGCACTGAGGAGGTTCGGGGGAATGGGTTGTGGAGGGGCACTGAGGAGGTTCGGGGGAATGGGTTGTGGAGGGGGAGCGTTTTTCTGTTTATTTTCCTAAATCCAAAATATTACAAAACTGTTGATATTATTGTTCATCTTTGTGTGCGTTTCTCTGATTGTTTGTTGTTACAATACAATATGTACAGGTATGTGAAAATATGAAATATGAATATGATAACTGAATATATGAATATATGAATGTATCTGCACCAATATGACTTTGAATGTTGTACCTGTGTCTGTAATCCACTTCTGAAAAAATGACAAACTAAAACAAAAGTCGGTTACGAAAATAAATCCATACCACATCTCTCTGAGCCATCAGCTCTGCCAGTTTCATCAGGTTTTAGGCTTTGGATGATTTCCAAGGGTTAATACCTTTAACCATTCATGGCAGTAGATCCCTGAGCTTGTCAGAGTTTGGAGAAGAAAAAAAATTCAACAGTATACTACTCACTTTTCACCCACATGTAAGCCTTTTCCTGGCACCAGTCTCTGGTGAAAGCTGCCTTCCTGTGAGGCCACCTCAGTTTATATCAAGGGATTACTTACCCCCTGCATCGACATCTGCCTCTAGCTACCACCACCACACAATGTTTCTACTATATCTCTCTCTCGCTCCCTATCTCTCTCTCTCTTTCTCTCTTGTTCTCTCTCTCTCCTGTTCTCTCTCTCTCTCTCTCTCTCTCTCTTTCTCTCTTGTTCTCTCTCTCTCGTTCTCTCTTTCTCTCTTGTTCTCTCTCTCGTTCTCTCTCTCGCTCTCTTGTTCTCTCTCTCTGCTCTGTCGGTCGGGGCTGCTGGGGGAGCAAGCAGCCCTAGAGGGGTAAAAGTATTTAGAAGAGCTTGGCGTTGCACAACAATATTCCCTTTTCCTCCACAGTTTGCTGCTCTCTATTCTAAACAGGCCAGGGGTTGACGGCCTGGCAGGAGGGCCACAGGGCAGCAGTGCAGTTGGTACAAGGGTCCCTGTCAGAATCGTTGTGGGTGAACCCTATCTCTGTGTATGTGTCCCTTAGGGCTCTGGTGAAAAGTAGTGCACTATATAGGAAATCTGGTGCCATTTGGGATGTAGCGTGGTTTACCACGGGAACCCTATGTTAACGACAATGATCGTTAACAAATGCCTAGGAAAAGTTGTATTGTATTGTATATTGTATTGTGTTGTCTGTTATTACTGTATAAAGCTGTCTGTAACTGGAACTAGTGAAAGCTGTCTGTAACTGGAGCTAGTGAAAGCTGTCTGTAACTGGAACTAGTGAAAGCTGTCTGTAACTGGAGCTAGTGAAAGCTGTCTGTAACTGGAACTAGTGAAAGCTGTCTGTAACTGGAACTAGTGAAAGCTGTCTGTAACTGTAGATAGTGAAAGCTGTCTGTAACTGGAACTAGTGAAAGCTGTCTGTAACTGGAACTAGTGAAAGCTGTCTGTAACTGGAACTAGTGAAAGCTGTCTGTAACTGGAACTAGTGAAAGCTGTCTGTAACTGGAACTAGTGAAAGCTGTCTGTAACTGGAACTAGTGAAAGCTGTCTGTAACTGGAACTAGTGAAAGCTGTCTGTAACTGGAAGTAGTGAAAGCTGTCTGTAACTGGAACTAGTGAAAGCTGTCTGTAACTGGAACTAGTGAAAGCTGTCTGTAACTGGAACTAGTGAAAGCTGTCTGTAACTGGAGCTAGTGAAAGCTGTCTGTAACTGGAACTAGTGAAAGCTGTCTGTAACTGGAACTAGTGAAAGCTGTCTGTAACTGGAACTAGTGAAAGCTGTCTGTAACTGGAGCTAGTGAAAGCTGTCTGTAACTGGAACTAGTGAAAGCTGTCTGTAACTGGAACTAGTGAAAGCTGTCTGTAACTGGAACTAGTGAAAGCTGTCTGTAACTGGAACTAGTGAAAGCTGTGGAGACCTAATAGAGCTGGTGTGTCCCAATGGAAGGGTTCATGTATCTTTGTCTCTGATCCAAGAAGTTGTAGCCGTGTTAAGCTTCATTGATTAGCAGATACTGTAGACTCCTGCTCTTCCTGAAAACAGCCCCATGTCCTGCTCTCAAAAATGTATTGTAGTCCCATAGTTCCTGTTAGGGTAAAACTTTAGCTTCATTTGAACTCTTGCTTTGAGCAATAACTTATGGCTGTGTTGAGTCCATTCCGTGTGACGGTCATTGTGTCTGGTGGAGGAGTGGAGGGATAGAGGGGTGGAAGGTCGGAGGGGTCCGTCTGAGGGGTCTGAGGGGTTGCAACGGTGGCCACCGGGTCTCTAAAAGCCTTATCCTCCAAAGATGGATCCTTTTTCCATCAGATTCATTCAATAATTGAATAGAGAAACATGTCCCTTTCCCTCTACCAACACCAATCCATTGTGTGGGTCCCTGTCCCTTTCCCTCTACCAACACCAATCCATTGTGTTGGTCCCTGTCCCTGTCCCTCTACCAACACCAATCCATTGTGTTGGTCTCTGTCCCTGTCCCTGTCCCTCTACCAACACCACTCCATTGTGTTGGTCCCTGTCCCTGTCCCTCTACCAACACCAATCCATTGTGTTGGTCCCTGTCTCTGTCCCTTTCCCTCTACCAACACCAATCCATTGTGTTGGTCCCTGTCCCTCTACCAACACCAATCCATTGTGTTGGTCCCTGTCCCTGTCCCTGTCCCTCTACCAACACCACTCCATTGTGTTGGTCCCTGTCCCTGTCCCTCTACCAACACCACTCCATTGTGTTGGTCCCTGTCCCTTTCCCTCTACCAACACCAATCCATTGTGTTGGTCCCTGTCCCTTTCCCTCTACCAACACCAATCCATTGTGTTGGTCCCTGTCCCCTTCCCTCTACCAACACCAATCCATTGTGTTGGGTCCTGTCCCTGTCCCTCTACCAACACCAATCCATTGTGTGGGTCCCTGTCCCTTTCCCTCTACCAACACCAATCCATTGTGTGGGTCCCTGTCCCCTTCCCTCTACCAACACCAATCCATTTTGTGGGTCCCTGACCCTGTCTCTTTCCCTCTACCAACACCAATCCATTTTGTGGGTCCCTGACCCTGTCTCTTTCCCTCTACCAACACCAATCCATTTTGTGGGTCCCTGACCCTGTCCCCTTCCCTCTACCAACACCAATCCATTGTGTGGGTCCCTGTCCCTTTCCCTCTACCAACACCAATCCATTGTGTGGGTCCCTGTCTCTTTCCCTTTCCCTCTACCAACACCAATCCATTGTGTGGGTCCCTGTCCCTTTCCCTCTACCAACACCAATCCATTGTGTTGGTCCCTGTCCCTGTCCCTTTCCCTCTACCAACACCAATCCATTGTGTGGGTCCCTGTCTCTTTCCCTCTACCAACACCAATCCATTGTCTTGGTCCCTGACCCTGTCCCTTTCCCTCTACCAACACCAATCCATTGTGTGGGTCCCTGTCCCTGTCCCTCTACCAACACCAATCCATTGTGTTGGTCCCTGTCCCTGTCCCTTTCCCTCTACCAACACCAATCCATTGTGTTGGTCCCTGTCCCTGTCCCTGTCCCTCTACCAACACCAATCCATTGTGTGGGTCCCTGTCCCTTTCCCTCTACTAACACCAATCCATTGTGTGGGTCCCTGTCCCTTTCCCTCTACCAACACCAATCCATTGTGTTGGTCCCTGTCCCTTTCCCTCTACCAACACCAATCCATTGTGTTGGTCCCTGTCCCCTTCCCTCTACCAACACCAAGCCATTGTGTGGGTCCCTTTCCTGTCCCTTTCCCGCACCAACGCCAATCCATTGTGTGGGTCCCTGTCCCTTTCCCTCTACCAACACCAATCCATTGTGTGGGTCCCTGTCTCTGTCCCTTTCCCTCTACCAACACCAATCCATTGTGTTGGTCCCTGTCCCTTTCCCTCTACCAACACCAATCCATTGTGTTGGGTCCTGTCCCTTTCCCTCTACCAACACCAATCTATTGTGTGGGTCCCTGTCCCTGTCCCTGTCCCTCTACCAACACCAATCCATTGTGTTGGTCCCTTTCCCTGTCCCTCTACCAACACCAATCCATTGTGTTGGTCCCTGTCTCTTTCCCTCTACCAACACCAATCCATTGTGTGGGTTCCTGTCCCTGTCCCTCTACCAACACCAATCCATTGTGTGGGTCCCTGTCCCTGTCCCTCTACCAACACCAATCCATTGTGTGGGTCCCTGTCCCTGTCCCTTTCCCTCTACCAACACCAATCCATTGTGTGGGTCCCTGTCCCTTTCCCTCTACCAACACCAATCCATTGTATTGGTCCCTGTCCCCTTCCCTCTACCAACACCAATCCATTGTGTTGGTCCCTGTCCCTTTCCCTCTACCAACACCAATCCATTGTGTGGGTCCCTGTCCCTTTCCCTCTACCAACACCAATCCATTGTGTTGGTCCCTGTCCCTGTCCCTCTACCAACACCAATCCATTGTGTGGGTCCCTGTCCCTTTCCCTCTACCAACACCAATCCATTGTATTGGTCCCTGTCCCTGTCCCTCTACCAACACCAATCCATTGTGTGGGTCCCTGTCCCTTTCCCTCTACCAACACCAATCCATTGTGTGGGTCCCTGTCCCTTTCCCTCTACCAACACCAATCCATTGTGTGGGTCCCTGTCCCTTTCCCTCTACCAACACCAATCCATTGTGTTGGTCCCTGTCCCTGTCCCTCTACCAACACCAATCCATTGTGTGGGTCCCTGTCCCTGTCCCTTTCCCTCTACCAACACCAATCCATTGTGTGGGTCCCTGTCCCTTTCCCTCTACCAACACCAATCCATTGTGTTGGTCCCTGTCCCCTTTCCCTCTACCAACACCAATCCATTGTGTGGGTCCCTGTCTCTTTCCCTCTACCAACACCAATCCATTGTGTGGGTCCCTGTCCCTGTCCCTTTCCCTCTACCAACACCAATCCATTGTGTTGGTCCCTGTCCCCTTCCCTCTACCAACACCAATCCATTGTGTGGGTCCCTGTCCCTTTCCCTCTACCAACACCAATCCATTGTGTGGGTCCCTGTCCCTTTCCCTCTACCAACACCAATCCATTGTGTGGGTCCCTGTCTCTTTCCCTCTACCAACACCAATCCATTGTGTTGGTCCCTGTCCCTTTCCCTCTACCAACACCAATCCATTGTGTTGGTCCCTGTCCCTGTCCCTCTACCAACACCAATCCATTGTGTGGGTCCCTGTCCCTTTCCCTCTACCAACACCAATCCATTGTGTGGGTCCCTGTTAGTTACCTTTTCTATTCATGTTAATATTGAAAAATATTGCCCCAAAATGTCAGTGTCTCCATGACCCTGAGCTTTTGAGCTAGCTAACTGAAATCTGACATATTAACCTACAAAAATGCAATCGAAATGTCTGGAGATAATCATCTGAAAATCATAGCTGTCTTCAATTGCATTCTTTGTCTTCGAGCTATTGGAGAGAAATACCTTCTTACGTTATCTAATACAGAGTACTTGAATGCTGTCTTTAAAGGTCAGGACAAATATATGTTTTGGAAATGTAGCCCTTAGCAGGCCATGTGATCGTATGTGAACTGTCACCCAGTTCAGTGTCCAGAGGAACATGATGCAGAGCCTGACAGTCTGATGTTTGTTGTCCCCCAGTTCAGTGTCCAGAGGAACATCATGCAGGGCCTGACAGTCTGATGTTTGTTGTCACCCAGTTCAGTGTCCAGAGGAACATCATGCAGGGCCTGACAGTCTGATGTTTGTTGTCCCCCAGTTCAGTGTCCAGAGGAACATCATGCAGGGCCTGACAGTCTGATGTTTGTTGTCCCCCAGTTCAGTGTCCAGAGGAACATCATGCAGGGCCTGACAGTCTGATGTTTGTTGTCCCCCAGTTCAGTGTCCAGAGGAACATGATGCAGGGCCTGACAGTCTGATGTTTGTTGACACCCAGTTCAGTGTCCAGAGGAACATCGTGCAGGGCCAGACAGTCTGATGTTTGTTGTCCCCCAGTTCAGTGTCCAGAGGAACATCATGCAGGGCCTGACAGTCTGATGTTTGTTGTCCCCCAGTTCAGTGTCCAGAGGAACATCGTGCAGGGCCTGACAGTCTGATGTTTGTTGTCACCCAGTTCAGTGTCCAGAGGAACATCATGCAGGGCCTGACAGTCTGATGTTTGTTGACACCCAGTTCAGTGTCCAGAGGAACATCATGCAGGGCCTGACAGTCTGATGTTTGTTGTCACAGTCAGATTGTTGTGTTGTTGTATATTACTGCCCAATGAAACACTTTCACCTCCCCACAACCAGTGTTGGAAAAAGTACCCAATTGTTACACTTGAGTAAAAGTAAACATCTCTAAATAGAAAATGACTCAAGTAAAAGAGAAAGTCAACCAGTAAAATACTGCTTGAGTAAAAGTCTAAAATTATTTGGTTTTAAATATACTTAAGTATCAAAATTAAATGTTATTGATAAAATCTATTTAAGTATCAAAAGTAAAACTATAAATAAGATGAATCCTTTTTCCAACAGATTCATTCAATAATTGAATAGAGAAGCATGAATACAGGCTTTATTTATCTGTCCCTTTCCCTCTACCAACACCAATCCATTGTGTGGGTCCCTGTCCCTTTCCCTCTACCAACACCAATCCATTGTGTTGGTCCCTGTCCCTTTCCCTCTACCAACACCAATCCATTGTGTTGGTCCCTGTCCCTGTCCCTCTACCAACACCAATCCATTGTGTTGGTCCCTGTCCCTTTCCCTCTACCAACACCAATCCATTGTGTGGGTCCCTGTCCCCTTCCCTCTACCAACACCAATCCATTGTGTGGGTCCCTGTCCCTGTCCCTCTACCAACACCAATCCATTGTGTTGGTCCCTGTCCCTTTCCCTCTACCAACACCAATCCATTGTGTTGGTCCCTGTCCCCTTTCCCTCTACCAACACCAATCCATTGTGTGGGTCCCTGTCCCTTTCCCTCTACCAACAACAATCCATTGTGTGGGTCCCTGTCCCTTTCCCTCTACCAACACCAATCCATTGGTGGGTCCTGTCCCTGTCCCTTTCCCTCTACCAAAACCAATCCATTGTGTGGGTCCCTGTCCCTTTCCCTCTACCAACACCAATCCATTTTGTGGGTCCCTGTCCCTTTCCCTCTACCAACACCAATCCATTGTGTGGGTCCCTGTCCCCTGTCCCCTTCCCTCTACCAACACCAATCCATTGTATTGGTCCCTGTCCCTGTCCCTTTCCCTCTACCAACACCAATCCATTGTGTGGGTCCCTGTCCCCTGTCCCTGTCCCTCTACCAACACCAATCCATTGTGTTGGTCCCTGTCCCTGTCCCTTTCCCTCTACCAACACCAATCCATTGTGTTGGTCCCTGTCCCTGTCCCTGTCCCTCTACCAACACCAATCCATTGTGTGGGTCCCTGTCCCTTTCCCTCTACTAACACCAATCCATTGTGTGGGTCCCTGTCCCTTTCCCTCTACCAACACCAATCCATTGTGTTGGTCCCTGTCCCTTTCCCTCTACCAACACCAATCCATTGTGTTGGTCCCTGTCCCCTTCCCTCTACCAACACCAAGCCATTGTGTGGGTCCCTTTCCTGTCCCTTTCCCGCACCAACGCCAATCCATTGTGTGGGTCCCTGTCCCTTTCCCTCTACCAACACCAATCCATTGTGTGGGTCCCTGTCTCTGTCCCTTTCCCTCTACCAACACCAATCCATTGTGTTGGTCCCTGTCCCTTTCCCTCTACCAACACCAATCCATTGTGTTGGGTCCTGTCCCTTTCCCTCTACCAACACCAATCCATTGTGTTGGTCCCTGTCCCTTTCCCTCTACCAACACCAATCCATGGTGTTGGTCCCTGTCCCTGTCCCTCTACCAACACCAATCTATTGTGTGGGTCCCTGTTCCTGTCCCTGTCCCTCTACCAACACCAATCCATTGTGTTGGTCCCTTTCCCTGTCCCTCTACCAACACCAATCCATTGTGTTGGTCCCTGTCTCTTTCCCTCTACCAACACCAATCCATTGTGTGGGTTCCTGTCCCTGTCCCTCTACCAACACCAATCCATTGTGTGGGTCCCTGTCCCTGTCCCTCTACCAACACCAATCCATTGTGTGGGTCCCTGTCCCTGTCCCTTTCCCTCTACCAACACCAATCCATTGTGTGGGTCCCTGTCCCTGTCCCTCTACCAACACCAATCCATTGTATTGGTCCCTGTCCCTTTCCCTCTACCAACACCAATCCATTGTATTGGTCCCTGTCCCTTTCCCTCTACCAACACCAATCCATTGTGTTGGTCCCTGTCCCTTTCCCTCTACCAACACCAATCCATTGTGTGGGTCCCTGTCCCTTTCCCTCTACCAACACCAATCCATTGTGTTGGTCCCTGTCCCTGTCCCTCTACCAACACCAATCCATTGTGTGGGTCCCTGTCCCTTTCCCTCTACCAACACCAATCCATTGTATTGGTCCCTGTCCCTGTCCCTCTACCAACACCAATCCATTGTGTGGGTCCCTGTCCCTTTCCCTCTACCAACACCAATCCATTGTGTGGGTCCCTGTCCCTTTCCCTCTACCAACACCAATCCATTGTGTGGGTCCCTGTCCCTTTCCCTCTACCAACACCAATCCATTGTGTTGGTCCCTGTCCCTGTCCCTCTACCAACACCAATCCATTGTGTGGGTCCCTGTCCCTTTCCCTCTACCAACACCAATCCATTGTGTGGGTCTCTGTCCCTGTCCCTTTCCCTCTACCAACACCAATCCATTGTGTTGGTCCCTGTCCCCTTTCCCTCTACCAACACCAATCCATTGTGTGGGTCCCTGTCTCTTTCCCTCTACCAACACCAATCCATTGTGTGGGTCCCTGTCCCTGTCCCTTTCCCTCTACCAACACCAATCCATTGTGTTGGTCCCTGTCCCCTTCCCTCTACCAACACCAATCCATTGTGTGGGTCCCTGTCCCTTTCCCTCTACCAACACCAATCCATTGTGTGGGTCCCTGTCCCTTTCCCTCTACCAACACCAATCCATTGTGTGGGTCCCTGTCTCTTTCCCTCTACCAACACCAATCCATTGTGTTGGTCCCTGTCCCTTTCCCTCTACCAACACCAATCCATTGTGTTGGTCCCTGTCCCTGTCCCTCTACCAACACCAATCCATTGTGTGGGTCCCTGTCCCTTTCCCTCTACCAACACCAATCCATTGTGTGGGTCCCTGTTAGTTACCTTTTCTATTCATGTTAATATTGAAAAATATTGCCCCAAAATGTCAGTGTCTCCATGACCCTGAGCTTTTGAGCTAGCTAACTGAAATCTGACATATTAACCTACAAAAATGCAATCGAAATGTCTGGAGATAATCATCTGAAAATCATAGCTGTCTTCAATTGCATTCTTTGTCTTCGAGCTATTGGAGAGAAATACCTTCTTACGTTATCTAATACAGAGTACTTGAATGCTGTCTTTAAAGGTCAGGACAAATATATGTTTTGGAAATGTAGCCCTTAGCAGGCCATGTGATCGTATGTGAACTGTCACCCAGTTCAGTGTCCAGAGGAACATCGTGCAGGGCCAGACAGTCTGATGTTTGTTGTCCCCCAGTTCAGTGTCCAGAGGAACATCATGCAGAGCCTGACAGTCTGATGTTTGTTGTCCCCCAGTTCAGTGTCCAGAGGAACATCATGCAGGGCCTGACAGTCTGATGTTTGTTGTCCCCCAGTTCAGTGTCCAGAGGAACATCATGCAGGGCCTGACAGTCTGATGTTTGTTGTCCCCCAGTTCAGTGTCCAGAGGAACATGATGCAGGGCCTGACAGTCTGATGTTTGTTGACACCCAGTTCAGTGTCCAGAGGAACATCGTGCAGGGCCAGACAGTCTGATGTTTGTTGTCCCCCAGTTCAGTGTCCAGAGGAACATCATGCAGGGCCTGACAGTCTGATGTTTGTTGACACCCAGTTCAGTGTCCAGAGGAACATCATGCAGGGCCTGACAGTCTGATGTTTGTTGTCACAGTCAGATTGTTGTGTTGTTGTATATTACTGCCCAATGAAACACTTTCACCTCCCCACAACCAGTGTTGGAAAAAGTACCCAATTGTTACACTTGAGTAAAAGTAAACATCTCTAAATAGAAAATGACTCAAGTAAAAGAGAAAGTCAACCAGTAAAATACTGCTTGAGTAAAAGTCTAAAATTATTTGGTTTTAAATATACTTAAGTATCAAAATTAAATGTTATTGATAAAATCTATTTAAGTATCAAAAGTAAAACTATAAATAAGATGAATCCTTTTTCCAACAGATTCATTCAATAATTGAATAGAGAAGCATGAATACAGGCTTTATTTATCTGTCCCTTTCCCTCTACCAACACCAATCCATTGTGTGGGTCCCTGTCCCTTTCCCTCTACCAACACCAATCCATTGTGTTGGTCCCTGTCCCTTTCCCTCTACCAACACCAATCCATTGTGTTGGTCCCTGTCCCTGTCCCTCTACCAACACCAATCCATTGTGTTGGTCCCTGTCCCTTTCCCTCTACCAACACCAATCCATTGTGTGGGTCCCTGTCCCCTTCCCTCTACCAACACCAATCCATTGTGTGGGTCCCTGTCCCTGTCCCTCTACCAACACCAATCCATTGTGTTGGTCCCTGTCCCTTTCCCTCTACCAACACCAATCCATTGTGTTGGTCCCTGTCCCCTTTCCCTCTACCAACACCAATCCATTGTGTGGGTCCCTGTCCCTTTCCCTCTACCAACAACAATCCATTGTGTGGGTCCCTGTCCCTTTCCCTCTACCAACACCAATCCATTGGTGGGTCCTGTCCCTGTCCCTTTCCCTCTACCAAAACCAATCCATTGTGTGGGTCCCTGTCCCTTTCCCTCTACCAACACCAATCCATTTTGTGGGTCCCTGTCCCTTTCCCTCTACCAACACCAATCCATTGTGTGGGTCCCTGTCCCCTGTCCCCTTCCCTCTACCAACACCAATCCATTGTATTGGTCCCTGTCCCTGTCCCTTTCCCTCTACCAACACCAATCCATTGTGTGGGTCCCTGTCCCTTTCCCTCTACCAACACCAATCCATTGTGTGGGTCCCTGTCCCCTGTCCCCTTCCCTCTACCAACACCAATCCATTGTATTGGTCCCTGTCCCTGTCCCTGTCCCTCTACCAACACCAATCCATTGTGTTGGTCCCTGTCCCTTTCCCTCTACCAACACCAATCCATTGTGTTGGTCCCTGTCCCTGTCCCTTTCGCTCTACCAACACCAATCCATTGTGTTGGTCCCTGTCCCTGTCCCTCTACCAACACCAATCCATTGTGTGGGTCCTGTCACTTTCCCTCTACCAACACCAATCCATTGTGTGGGTCCCTGTCCCTGTCCCTCTACCAACACCTATCCATTGTGTTGGTCCCTGTCCCCTGTCCCCTTCCCTCTACCAACACCAATCCATTGTGTTGGTCCCTGTCCCCTGTCCCCTGTCCCTTTCCCTTTCCCTCTACCAACACCAATCCATTGTGTGGGTCCCTGTCCCCTGTCCCCTTCCCTCTACCAACACCAATCCATTGTATTGGTCCCTGTCCCTGTCCCCTTCCCTCTACCAACACCAATCCATTGTGTGGGTCCTGTCCCGGTCCCTCTACCAACACCAATCCATTGTGTGGGTCCCTGTCCCTTTCCCTCTACCAACACCAATCCATTGTGTGGGTCCCTGTCCCTTTCCCTCTACCAACAACAATCCATTGTGTGGGTCCCTGTCCCTGTCCCTTTCCCTCTACCAACACCAATCCATTGTGTGGGTCCCTGTCCCCTGTCCCCTTCCCTCTACCAACACCAATCCATTGTATTGGTCCCTGTCCCTGTCCCTTTCCCTCTACCAACACCAATCCATTGTGTGGGTCCCTGTCCCTGTCCCTCTACCAACACCAATCCATTGTGTTGGTCCCTGTCCCTTTCCCTCTACCAACACCAATCCATTGTGTTGGTCCCTGTCCCTGTCCCGGTCCCTCTACCAACACCAATCCATTGTGTTGGTCCCTGTCCCTGTCCCTCTTCCAACACCAATCCATTGTGTGGGTCCTGTCCCTTTCCCTCTACCAACACCAATCCATTGTGTGGGTCCCTGTCCCTGTCCCTCTACCAACACCAATCCATTGTGTTGGTCCCTGTCCCCTGTCCCCTTCCCTCTACCAACACCAATCCATTGTGTTGGTCCCTGTCCCCTTTCCCCTGTCCCTTTCCCTTTCCCTCTACCAACACCAATCCATTGTGTGGGTCCCTGTCCCCTGTCCCCTTCCCTCTACCAACACCAATCCATTGTATTGGTCCCTGTCCCTGTCCCCTTCCCTCTACCAACACCAATCCATTGTATTGGTCCCTGTCCCTGTCCCCTTCCCTCTACCAACACCAATCCATTGTGTGGGTCCCTGTCCCTATCCCTTTCCCTCTACCAACACCAATCCATTGTGTGGGTCCCTGTACCTGTCCCTTTCCCTCTACCAACACAAATCCATTGTGTTGGTCCCTGTCCCTTTCCCTCTACCAACACCAATCCATTGTGTGGGTCCCTGTCCCCTTCCCTCTACCAACACCAATCCATTGTGTGGGTCCCTGTCCCTGTCCCTTTCCCTCTACCAACACCAATCCAATGTGTGGGTCCTTGTCCCCTTCCCTCTACCAACACCAATCCATTGTGTGGGTCCTGTCCCTTTCCCTCTACCAACACCAATCCATTGTGTGGGTCCCTGTCCCTGTCCCTTTCCCTCTACCAACACCAATCCATTGTGTGGGTCCTGTCCCTTTCGCTCTACCAACACCAATCCATTGTGTGGGTCCCTGTCCCTGTCCCTTTCCCTCTACCAACACCAATCCATTGTGTGGGTCCTGTCCCTTTCGCTCTACCAACACCAATCCATTGTGTGGGTCTCTGTCCCTGTCCCTTTCCCTCTACCAACACCAATCCATTGTGTGGGTCCCTGTCCCCTTCCCTCTACCAACACCAATCCATTGTGTGGGTCCCTGTCCCCTTCCCTCTACCAACACCAATCCATTGTGTGGGTCCCTGTCCCTGTCCCTTTCCCTCTACCAACACCAATCCATTGTGTGGGTCCCTGTCCCCTTCCCTCTACCAACACCAATCCATTGTGTGGGTCCCTGTCCCTTTCCCTCTACCAACACCAATCCATTGTGTGGGTCCCTGTCCCGGTCCCTCTACCAACACCAATCCATTGTGTGGGTCCTGTCCCTTTCCCTCTACCAACACCAATCCATTGTGTTGGTCCCTGTCCCTGTCCCTTTCCCTCTACCAACACCAATCCATTGTGTGGGTCCCTGTCCCTTTCCCTCTACCAACACCAATCCATTGTGTGGGTCCCTGTCCCTTTCCCTCTACCAACACCAATCCATTGTGTGGGTCCCTGTCCCGGTCCCTCTACCAACACCAATCCATTGTGTGGGTCCCTGTCCCCTTCCCTCTACCAACACCAATCCATTGTGTGGGTCCTGTCCCTGTCCCTTTCCCTCTACCAACACCAATCCATTGTGTGGGTCCCTGTCCCTGTCCCTTTCCCTCTACCAACACCAATCCATTGTGTGGGTCCCTGTCCTGGTCCCTCTACCAACACCAATCCATTGTGTTGGTCCCTGTCCCCTTCCCTCTACCAACACCAATCCATTGTGTTGGTCCCTGTCCCTTTCCCTCTACCAACACCAATCCATTGTGTTGGTCCCTGTCCCCTTCCCTCTACCAACACCAATCCATTGTGTTGGTCCCTGTCCCTTTCCCTCTACCAACACCAATCCATTGTGTGGGTCCCTGTCCCCTTCCCTCTACCAACACCAATCCATTGTGTTGGTCCCTGTCCCTGTCCCTCTACCAACACCAATCCATTGTGTGGGTCCCTGTCCCCTTCCCTCTACCAACACCAATCCATTGTGTTGGTCCCTGTCCCTGTCCCTCTACCAACACCAATCCATTGTGTTGGTCCCTGTCCCTGTCCCGGTCCCTCTACCAACACCAATCCATTGTGTGGGTCCCTGTCCCCTTCCCTCTACCAACACCAATCCATTGTGTGGGTCCCTGTCCCTTTCCCTCTACCAACACCAATCCATTGTGTGGGTCTCTGTCCCTTTCCCTCTACCAACACCAATCCATTGTGTTGGTCCCTGTCCCTGTCCCTTTCCCTCTACCAACACCAATCCATTGTGTGGGTCCCTGTCCCTGTCCCTTTCCCTCTACCAACACCAATCCATTGTGTTGGTCCCTGTCCCTGTCCCTTTCCCTCTACCAACACCAATCCATTGTGTTGGTCCCTGTCCCTTTCCCTCTACCAACACCAATCCATTGTGTTGGTCCCTGTCCCCTTCCCTCTACCAACACCAATCCATTGTGTTGGTCCCTGTCCCTGTCCCTCTACCAACACCAATCCATTGTGTGGGTCCCTGTCCCTGTCCCTTTCCCTCTACCAACACCAATCCATTGTGTGGGTCCCTGTCCCTTTCCCTCTACCAACACCAATCCATTGTGTTGGTCCCTGTCCC
Source organism: Salvelinus fontinalis (assembly GCF_029448725.1). Taxonomy (NCBI): domain Eukaryota; kingdom Metazoa; phylum Chordata; class Actinopteri; order Salmoniformes; family Salmonidae; genus Salvelinus; species Salvelinus fontinalis. Next base: position 238,655 of record NW_026600256.1, read on the forward strand.
TGTCCCTTTCCCTCTACCAACACCAATCCATTGTGTTGGTCCCTGTCCCTTTCCCTCTACCAACACCAATCCATTGTGTGGGTCCCTGTCCCCTTCCCTCTACCAACACCAATCCATTGTGTTGGTCCCTGTCCCCTTCCCTCTACCAACACCAATCCATTGTGTGGGTCCCTGTCCCTGTCCCTTTCCCTCTACCAACACCAATCCATTGTGTGGGTCCCTGTCCCTTTCCCTCTACCAACACCAATCCATTGTGTTGGTCCCTGTCCCTGTCCCTCTACCAACACCAATCCATTGTGTGGGTCCCTGTCCCTTTCCCTCTACCAACACCAATCCATTGTGTTGGTCCCTGTCCCCTTCCCTCTACCAACACCAATCCATTGTGTTGGTCCCTGTCCCCTTCCCTCTACCAACACCAATCCATTGTGTGGGTCCCTGTCCCCTTCCCTCTACCAACACCAATCCATTGTGTGGGTCCCTGTCCCTGTCCCTTTCCCTCTACCAACACCAATCCATTGTGTTGGTCCCTGTCCCCTTCCCTCTACCAACACCAATCCATTGTGTGGGTCCCTGTCCCCTTCCCTCTACCAACACCAATCCATTGTGTTGGTCCCTGTCCCCTTCCCTCTACCAACACCAATCCATTGTGTTGGTCCCTGTCCCTTTCCCTCTACCAACACCAATCCATTGTGTTGGTCCCTGTCCCCTTCCCTCTACCAACACCAATCCATTGTGTTGGTCCCTGTCCCTTTCCCTCTACCAACACCAATCCATTGTGTGGGTCCCTGTCCCCTTCCCTCTACCAACACCAATCCATTGTGTTGGTCCCTGTCCCTGTCCCTCTACCAACACCAATCCATTGTGTGGGTCCCTGTCCCCTTCCCTCTACCAACACCAATCCATTGTGTTGGTCCCTGTCCCTGTCCCTCTACCAACACCAATCCATTGTGTTGGTCCCTGTCCCTGTCCCGGTCCCTCTACCAACACCAATCCATTGTGTGGGTCCCTGTCCCCTTCCCTCTACCAACACCAATCCATTGTGTGGGTCCCTGTCCCTTTCCCTCTACCAACACCAATCCATTGTGTGGGTCTCTGTCCCTTTCCCTCTACCAACACCAATCCATTGTGTTGGTCCCTGTCCCTGTCCCTTTCCCTCTACCAACACCAATCCATTGTGTGGGTCCCTGTCCCTGTCCATTTCCCTCTACCAACACCAATCCATTGTGTTGGTCCCTGTCCCTGTCCCTTTCCCTCTACCAACACCAATCCATTGTGTTGGTCCCTGTCCCTTTCCCTCTACCAACACCAATCCATTGTGTTGGTCCCTGTCCCCTTCCCTCTACCAACACCAATCCATTGTGTTGGTCCCTGTCCCTGTCCCTCTACCAACACCAATCCATTGTGTGGGTCCCTGTCCCTGTCCCTTTCCCTCTACCAACACCAATCCATTGTGTTGGTCCCTGTTCCTTTCCCTCTACCAACACCAATCCATTGTGTGGGTCCCTGTCCCTGTCCCTTTCCCTCTACCAACACCAATCCATTGTGTTGGTCCCTGTCCCTTTCCCTCTACCAACACCAATCCATTGTGTTGGTCCCTGTCCCCTTCCCTCTACCAACACCAATCCATTGTGTTGGTCCCTGTCCCTGTCCCTCTACCAACACCAATCCATTGTGTGGGTCCCTGTCCCTGTCCCTTTCCCTCTACCAACACCAATCCATTGTGTGGGTCCCTGTCCCTTTCCCTCTACCAACACCAATCCATTGTGTTGGTCCCTGTCCCTGTCCCTTTCCCTCTACCAACACCAATCCATTGTGTTGGTCCCTGTCCCTTTCCCTCTACCAACACCAATCCATTGTGTGGGTCCCTGTCCCCTTCCCTCTACCAACACCAATCCATTGTGTTGGTCCCTGTCCCCTTCCCTCTACCAACACCAATCCATTGTGTGGGTCCCTGTCCCTGTCCCTTTCCCTCTACCAACACCAATCCATTGTGTGGGTCCCTGTCCCTTTCCCTCTACCAACACCAATCCATTGTGTTGGTCCCTGTCCCTGTCCCTCTACCAACACCAATCCATTGTGTGGGTCCCTGTCCCTTTCCCTCTACCAACACCAATCCATTGTGTTGGTCCCTGTCCCCTTCCCTCTACCAACACCAATCCATTGTGTTGGTCCCTGTCCCCTTCCCTCTACCAACACCAATCCATTGTGTGGGTCCCTGTCCCCTTCCCTCTACCAACACCAATCCATTGTGTGGGTCCCTGTCCCTGTCCCTTTCCCTCTACCAACACCAATCCATTGTGTTGGTCCCTGTCCCCTTCCCTCTACCAACACCAATCCATTGTGTGGGTCCCTGTCCCCTTCCCTCTACCAACACCAATCCATTGTGTGGGTCCCTGTTAGTTACCTTTTCTATTCATGTTAATATTGAGCAATATTCCCCCAAAATGTCAGTGTCTCCATGACCCTGAGCTTTTGAGCTAGCTAACTGAAATCTGACATATTAACCTACAAAAATGCAATCGAAATGTCTGGAGATAATCATCTGAAAATCATAGCTGTCTTCAATTGCATTCTTTGTCTTCGAGCTATTGGAGAGAAATACCTTCTTACGTTATCTAATACAGAGTACTTGAATGCTGTCTTTAAAGGTCAGGACAAATATATGTTTTGGAAATGTAGCCCTTAGCAGGCCATGTGATCGAATGTGAACTGTCACCCAGTTCAGTGTCCAGAGGAACATCATGCAGGGCCTGACAGTCTGATGTTTGTTGTCCCCCAGTTCAGTGTCCAGAGGAACATCATGCAGGGCCTGACAGTCTGATGTTTGTTGTCCCCCAGTTCAGTGTCCAGAGGAACGTCATGCAGGGCCTGACAGTCTGATGTTTGTTGTCACCCAGTTCAGTGTCCAGAGGAACATCATGCAGGGCCTGACAGTCTGATGTTTGTTGACACCCAGTTCAGTTTCCAGAGGAACGTCATGCAGGGCCTGACAGTCTGATGTTTGTTGTCACCCAGTTCAGTGTCCAGAGGAACATCATGCAGGGCCTGACAGTCTGAAGTTTGTTGACACCCAGTTCAGTGTCTAGAGGAACATGATGCAGGGCCTGACAGTCTGATGTTTGTTGACACCCAGTTCAGTGTCCAGAGGAACATGATGCAGGGCCAGACAGTATGATGTTTGTTGACACCCAGTTCAGTCTCTCAAGGAACATGATGCAGGGCCTGACAGTCTGATGTTTGTTGACACCCAGTTCAGTGTCCAGAGGAACATCGTTGCAGGGCCTGACAGTCTGATGTTTGTTGTCACCCAGTTCAGTGTCCAGAGGAACATGATGCAGGGCCTGACAGTCTGATGTTTGTTGTCCCCCAGTTCAGTGTCCAGAGGAACATCGTGCAGGGCCTGACAGTCTGATGTTTGTTGACACCCAGTTCAGTGTCCAGAGGAACATCATGCAGGTCCTGACAGTCTGATGTTTGTTGACACCCAGTTCAGTGTCCAGAGGAACATCATGCAGGTCCTGACAGTCTGATGTTTGTTGACACCCAGTTCAGTGTCCATAGGAACATCGTGCAGGGCCTGACAGTCTGATGTTTGTTGACACCCAGATCAGTGTCCATAGGAACATCGTGCAGGGCCTGACAGTCTGATGTTTGTTGACACCCAGTTCAGTGTCCATAGGAACATCGTGCAGGGCCTGACAGTCTGATGTTTGTTGACACCCAGTTCAGTGTCCAGAGGAACATCGTGCAGGGCCTGACAGTCTGATGTTTGTTGTCACCCAGTTCAGTGTCCAGAGGAACATCGTGCAGGGCCAGACAGTCTGATGTTTGTTGTCACCCAGTTCAGTGTCCAGAGGAACATCGTGCAGGGCCTGACAGTCTGATGTTTGTTGTCCCCCAGTTCAGTGTCCAGAGGAACATCGTGCAGGGCCTGACAGTCTGATGTTTGTTGACACCCAGTTCAGTGTCCAGAGGAACATCGTGCAGGGCCTGACAGTCTGATGTTTGTTGTCCCCCAGTTCAGTGTCCAGAGGAACATCATGCAGGGCCTGACAGTCTGATGTTTGTTGACACCCAGTTCAGTGTCCAGAGGAACATGATGCAGGGCCTGACAGTCTGATGTTTGTTGTCCCCCAGTTCAGTGTCCAGAGGAACATCATGCAGGGCCAGACAGTCTGATGTTTGTTGTCCCCCAGTTCAGTGTCCAGAGGAACATCATGCAGGGCCAGACAGTCTGATGTTTGTTGACACCCAGTTCAGTGTCCATAGGAACATCGTGCAGGGCCTGACAGTCTGATGTTTGTTGACACCCAGTTCAGTGTCCAGAGGAACATCGTGCAGGGCCTGACAGTCTGATGTTTGTTGACACCCAGTTCAGTGTCCAGAGGAACATCGTGCAGGGCCTGACAGTCTGATGTTTGTTGTCACCCAGTTCAGTGTCCAGAGGAACATCGTGCAGGGCCAGACAGTCTGATGTTTGTTGTCACCCAGTTCAGTGTCCAGAGGAACATCGTGCAGGGCCAGACAGTCTGATGTTTGTTGTCACCCAGTTCAGTGTCCAGAGGAACATCGTGCAGGGCCTGACAGTCTGATGTTTGTTGACACCCAGTTCAGTGTCCAGAGGAACATCGTGCAGGGCCAGACAGTCTGATGTTTGTTGACACCCAGTTCAGTGTCCAGAGGAACATCGTGCAGGGCCTGACAGTCTGATGTTTGTTGACACCCAGTTCAGTGTCCAGAGGAACATCGTGCAGGGCCAGACAGTCTGATGTTTGTTGTCACCCAGTTCAGTGTCCAGAGGAACATCGTGCAGGGCCAGACAGTCTGATGTTTGTTGTCACCCAGTTCAGTGTCCAGAGGAACATCGTGCAGGGCCTGACAGTCTGATGTTTGTTGACACCCAGTTCAGTGTCCAGAGGAACATCGTGCAGGGCCAGACAGTCTGATGTTTGTTGACACCCAGTTCAGTGTCCAGAGGAACATCGTGCAGGGCCAGACAGTCTGATGTTTGTTGACACCCAGTTCAGTGTCCAGAGGAACATCGTGCAGGGCCTGACAGTCTGATGTTTGTTGACACCCAGTTCAGTGTCCAGAGGAACATGATGCAGGGCCTGACAGTCTGATGTTTGTTGACACCCAGTTCAGTGTCCAGAGGAACATCATGCAGGGCCTGACAGTCTGATGTTTGTTGACACAGTCAGATTGTTGTATCCTTTTTACCGCCCAATGAAACACTTCCACCTCCCCCCAACCAGTGGTGGGATAGGTATCCAATTGTTAAAAGTAAACATCCCTTAATAGAAAATGACTCAAGTAAAATTGAAAGTCAATTTAGTAAAATGCTGCTTGAGTAAAAGTCTGAAAGTATTTGGTTTTAAATATACTTAAATATCAAAAGTAAATGTTATTTCTAAAATACGTCTAGTGGTTTACGTCTAGTGGTTTACGTCTAGTAGTTTACGTCTAGTGGTTTACGTCTTGTGGTTTACGTCTAGTGGTTTACGTCTAGTGGTTTACATCTAGTGATTTACGTTTAGTGGTTTACATCTAGTGGTTTACGTCTAGTGGTTTACGTCTAGTGGTTTACGTCTAGTGGTTTACGTCTAGTAGTTTACGTCTAGTGGTTTACGTCTTGTGGTTTACGTCTAGTGGTTTACGTCTAGTGGTTTACATCTAGTGATTTACGTTTAGTGGTTTACATCTAGTGGTTTACGTCTAGTGGTTTACGTCTAGTGGTTTACGTCTAGTGGTTTACATCTAGTGGTTTACATCTAGTGGTTTACGTCTAGTGGTTTACGGTCTAGTGGTTTACGTCTAGTAGTTTACGTCTAGTGGTTTACGTCTAGTGGTTTACGTCTAGTGGTTTACGTCTAGTGGTTTACATCTAGTGGTTTACGTCTAGTGTTTTACGTCTAGTGGTTTACGTCTAGTGGTTTACGTCTAGTGGTTTACGTCTAGTGGTTTACGTCTAGTGGTTTACATCTAGTGGTTTACGTCTAGTGGTTTACGTCTAGTGGTTTACGTCTAGTGGTTTATGTCTAGTGGTTTACAGTACATCTACGTTAACACAGCTAGCTCATTATCTTCTGTTTACTCTCTCTCATAATCCTTCAACATCTTTTCTACACTCTCAGAAAAAGGTGCTATCTAGAACCAAAAACGGTTCTTCCACTGTCCCCATAGGAGAACCCTTTGAAGAACCCCTTTTGGTTCGAGGTAGAACCCTTTTGGGTTCCATGTGGAACTATTTCCACAGAGGGTTCTACATGGAAGCCAAAAGAGTAGGGAATAGGGGCCAGCCGCAGAACCCTTTTGGAACCGTTGAATCTAAGAGTGTAGAGTCAATTAAAGAGATGATGATCTTCAATAACCTCAGTGTAATATGTTTGGCCTTAAACTCGCGTTTCACAGGAAACGTGATTCATTCCTGATGAACCTCCTTGGTATCGTCTTGTTAATACAGTATGTCCGTCACTTCCTCAGTCTTCCTACGTCTTATTTGGGTTGGATCTGAGCTGCATGTCTTGCATGTATGGACATTTATCCAGGACATTCCTGTGTGATGACGTGATGGGTGATGTTGTGTGCTCTTACATCACTTCTTCAACTACTGCTGCTGGATCTGTGTTACTCGGCAAAGCTATCAGAGGAAACACCAAAACTAAACTGCCTCACGCTGAGCAACTGGCGCTCTTTAGAGCCTTTAAGTATGGTGCCAATAGTCCAGTAATTACTTTAAATGCATTCGTTGGCTGAACGTTGTACAATACAGAACGACGTATAACAGTGAGGGACGAAGTGGGGAAACATGACATGGTGTTTGGAGGGTTGAGACATAGCTTATAGCTCTACACACATCATGTTATCACATTCTTTGTCAATCGTGGGCTTTCTAATATTGACACAATTTGTTTTGTGAACGGGTCCAGATTCTGTATGCTCTATAGGCAGTAGGGTGTGTCCAAAATGGCACCCTATTTCCTATACAGTGCACTACAGCAGACCAGGGGCCAGTGCTGCACAAAAGTAGTGCATTGTTTTGGGGAAAAGGTTGCTATTTGGGACACAGTTCGTGCTGTTTTATATCCTGAGAAGTGACTGCTCACACATGATGAGAGGACAGCTTTAGCTGAGGTTGACTGTTTGTCTTGGAACTCCACCACGGTCACAGTCCGTTTCCCACCTGGGGAAACAACACGGTTTCATGACCACGCCATTACTCTTCACCAATCACCATAGTAACCCCCCCCCCCCCCACACACACACACAGGATACCACACAGTAAAACAGGACATGTATGTTACCCTACAAATCACAGATCTAACTGGATATTATTGAGATGAAACATATGATGGTAGGTAGAGACAGATGTTGATGCAGGGGAAATACAACCGTAAAGATTGTGTGGTAGTGGTAGAGCCATGGAGCTGTGAGAAGCCAGAGAAATGATTATCTACTGTATCATTTAAGTCATTGTATTTCTATGGTGGCAGCATCCATGTCTTCCATAACCCATCCAGGGGAGGTTGTCTTCAGGCACTTCTGATTTAAACATTTTATTTCACCTTTATTTAACCAGGTCGGCTAGTTGAGAACAGGTTCTCCTTTATTTAACCAGGTAGGCCAGTTGAGAACAAGTTCTCATTTACAACTGCGACCTGGCCAAGATAAAGCAAAGCAGTGTAACACAGACAACAACACAGAGTTACACATGGGATAAACAATAAACAAGCCAATAGCACAATAAACAAGTCAATGACAGAGTAGAAAGAAGAAAGTCTATATACAGTGTGTGCAAAAGGCATGAGGAGGTAGGCAATAAATAGGTCATAGGAGTGAATAATTACAATTTAGCAGATGAACACTGGAGTGATAAATGAGCAGATGATGATGTGCAAGTAGAGATACTGGTGTGCAAAAGAGCAGAAAAGTAAATAAAATAAAAACAGTATCGACAGTATCCCTCTTAATGCTGTGCTGATTGACCCCCAGTGACAATCTCCCATTCCCTCCACCCCCCACCCCACCACCTCCTAGGGTCTGGCTAGCTATGACCTCCACTACCCCCTCCCCACCCCCACCACCTCCTAGGGTCTGGCTAGCTATGACCTCCACTACCCCCTCCCCACCCCCACCACCTCCTAGGGTCTGGCTAGCTATGACCTCCACTACCCCCTCCCCACCCCCACCACCTCCTAGGGTCTGGCTAGCTAAGACCTCCACTACCCCCTCCCCACCCCCACCACCTCCTAGGGTCTGGCTAGCTATGACCTCCACTACCCCCTCCCCACCCCACCACCTCCTAGGGTCTGGCTAGCTATGTCCTCCACTACCCCCTCCCCACCCTGGGAGCCTGCATCAGCCTGGGAGCCTGCATCAGCCTGGGAGCCTGCATCAGTCTCGGAGTCTGCATCAACTTGGGAGTCTGCATCAGTCTGGGAGTCTGCATCAGCCTGGGAGTCTGGGTGGCAGGCTGGGAGTCTACATCAGCATTGGCGCCTGGGTGGCAGGCTGGGAGTCTACATCAGCATTGGAGCCTGGGTGGCAGGCTGAGAACCTGCATCAGCATGGGAGCCTGGGTGGCAGGCTGGGTGTCTGCATCAGCATGGGAGCCTGGGTGGCAGGCTGGGAGTCTACATCAGCATTGGAGCCTGGGTGGCAGGCTGAGAACCTGCATCAGCATTGGAGCCTGGGTGGCAGGCTGGGAACCTGCATCAGCATTGGAGCCTGGGTGGCAGGCTGGGAACCTGCATCAGCATTGGAGCCTGGGTGGCAGGCAGCGAGTCTGCATCAGCATTGGAGCTTGGGTGGCAGGCTGGGAGTCTGCATCAGCATTGGAGCCTGGGTGGCAGGCTGGGAGTCTACATCAGCATTGGAGCCTGGGTGGCAGGCTGGGAGTCTACATCAGCATTGGAGACTGGGTGGCAGGCTGGGAGTCTACATCAGCATTGGAGCCTGGGTGGCAGGCTGGGAGTCTGCATCAGCATTGGAGCCTGGGTGGCAGGCTGGGAGTCTACATCAGCATTGGAGCCTGGGTGGCAGGCTGGGAGTCTACATCAGCATTGGAGCCTGGGTGGCAGGCTGAGAACCTGCATCAGCATTGGAGCCTGGGTGGCAGACTGGGAGTCTACATCAGCATTGGAGCCTGGGTGGCAGGCTGGGAGTCTACATCAGCATTGGAGCCTGGGTGGCAGACTGGGAGTCTACATCAGCATTGGAGCCTGGGTGGCAGACTGGGAGTCTACATCAGCATTGGAGCCTGGGTGGCAGGCAGGGAGCTCAGAGCTCCAGCTCTGACATGACAGCACCTCACAGAAAGAGGATGGATACTAGGAGCAGGCCTTGCCTTAATGGGACCTGCATCAGACACATAGAAATGCCTCTTCAATACTTCTGTTCAAAGCTCTAATTGGGTCTAATTGTCCAAAAGACAAAATTACAAATTAGTTGCCCATCCCTGAAATAGACGCAGGAGGAAACTTGGTGGGTGATCATGTTGTTTCAGTGTTGTACAAACCCATCACAATAAACACAGGCCCATGCTGAGACTGACATCCGATATGCTCTCAATCAGTGCCTTTTGGTCCTCCAGGGAAGCTCCACACACACACACACACACACACACACACACACACACACACACACACACACACACACACACACACACACACACACACACACACACACACACACACACACACACACACACACACACACACACACACACACACACACACACACACACACACACACACACACACACACACACACACACACACAGGGCTGGCCCTGGGCATAAATTAGGGGGTGGTCTCAACTTACTGTTGATCTTCAGAATAGTGGAACACACAAGGTGCCATTACAAAATGTGGCTTTACATCAGCATTTCCTCTTTTAATGTCAGTCACTTTTAATGTCAGTCATTTTTTGGATTGTTATCTAAACTTGTAGTAATCATGGCCGAATTACCAACCGGGCACGAAGGGCACATACATGGCCACGGGCCCTGACCTCCAGAGGGCCCCCATTGATTTTGTTAGTCACTCTCACTCAGATATCATATTAACACGGCATAAGTCATGGCAAAATCTGCAGAATTGCAGGCAATAACATGTAAAACTAAAAAAATGTATCTCCGCCCCTTGGTAAAATGAGTAGAATTGCACTCCATTATTGTTTTTTTTCAAATGGTAGAAACTTGCTTTAAAACATCAACATTTTCTCTACGCCCCATGGCAAAATATGTATATTTGCAGGAAATTAACTTAAAAACATTATTTGTTTCTCTCCGCTGTCAATAAAGGAATGTTTTGCCCGCGAGGTGGTGGGGCCCCCAACCAAATCTCACTGATGACCCCCAAAAGGCTAGGGCCGGCTCTGGACACACACACACACACACACACACACACACACACACACACACACACACACACACACACACACACACACACACACACACACACACACACACACACACACACACACACCCTCCCCCTCCCACGCACACACACACACAAACACAAACACACACACACACGCAGGTCTCTGTGCCAGGCTATTTTGACTAGGCGTTTAGTTGAGAAATGATCTCTCCCCTCCAGCCTGCTGCACGTCGCAGGACCCTGGCTGCCTAGACTCGTGTCACACGTCTTATCACCAGAGAACGAGGGCCTGTGTCCTGGTCTGTCAAGGCAGCGCTGCTAATGCAAAAATCAGACCCAACAATTACTGTACTGTGACCAACTACAAACACAAACCAAGAGAACGGGGAGAAACGGGGGCTTTTCCACTGGTTAACTATAGTAGCAAAGTTCTTTCACAAACGCATTGAAATTAATCCCGGTCTTTAGTTTTTAATGTAAACATTTGTATTAGATGCTATCGCTGGGTACATAGGGTGGAATACCAGGGGACTTCTTGATTAATGGATGGGAGTTTAGTGTGAGAGGGTGGGTGCCATGTGTAAAGCGTTAACCTTAGGATGGGTGCGTTTTTGATTTGGCTATTACTTTTTACTGACTGGTGCGAGGATGCCTTTCTCGCCTTTGACGCCCTCTCACCCGACTCAATCATTGGCTTATCAAAACGATTCTTTGTTCAGTTGTCTCAAGTATATTTGTAACGAAGAACGACGCCCACTTCCTACGGCGAGTGTTATGATTGGCTTGTTCTGAGTTGTTAAAAAGCCTTAGCAGTTACATCACCCCTATTCTAGTAGTTAGTTGTACTTACCCAACACCCCTTATGTTCTCATTAGTGGTACCTACACGTCACCCCACTTGTATCAGCCAATCACAGTCTGCCATTCCCCTGTGCACCTCACTGAACCCCGCTCCTGTCTTCAGAGTGAGGTCACGGTCTGAAGAGAATGGCCTCGTTGTACTGCTCTTTACTAATCTGTATTTGACTTGTGTTTTAGGGCGTGTATCTACTAGGAAGTAGTGTCCGGCAAGTCATTACTTTAGTTGGATGTTGCTAAGGCGGTCAAGGTCATATTCACCATGTTTATGAGGTATTTTTTTATTTCATGTGTGTCATGCTACTGCTAGCCAGCTAAGCCAGACTGTTATGGCAGTAATACTAGCTTGTTTGGCCTGGTGGTGAAGCGCACATCGTTTCAAGGGAAATATATGATTTGTATTGTCTGTTTATGCGTATAGCTGTTTCTATGGACATTCAGTACCTTGTTGCACCTTCATTCTACTGTGTACTGTAATTGTAGCATGTCATTTAACCTTCGGGTTCCCGAGTGGCGCAGCGGTCTAAGACTCTGCATCGCAGTGCTGGAGGCATCGCTACAGACCCTGGTTCGATTCCAGGCTGTATTACAACCGGCCGTGATTGGGAGTCTCATAGGGCGGCGCACAATTGGCCCAGCGTTGTTCCAGTAGTGCGTCATTGTAAATAAGAATTAGTTGGTAACTGACATGCCCAGTTAAATAAAGGATAAATCAATATAAAACCTGTTCCTCTGTGCGGTTACAGTTCCACGTCATCACATTTCAGTTACTTTCTATGTTATTCCATTGGTGTAGATTTATCATACCAGTAATTGGGCCTTTGTCCTGTACGTGTATTTATTATAGCTTGTGTATTTGACATTATATCATGTCATAGCAGGATAGAGATGGTGTTTCCTATGTCATCTGGTCTACTGTATAGAAACATGTATATCTCCACAGTCTAGTCTATGGGCCTGTATGTTTTCTATGTCATCTGGTCTACTATATAGTAACATGTATATCTCCACAGTCTAGTTTATGTTTTCTATGTCATCTGGTCTACTATATAGCACCATGTATATCTCCACAGTCTAGTCTATGTTTTCTATGTCATCTGGTCTACTATATAGAAACATGTATATCTCCACAGTCTAGTCTATGTTTTCTATGTCATCTGGTCTACTGTATAGAAACATGTATATCTCCACAGTCTAGTCTATGTTTTCTATGTCATCTGGTCTACTATATAGAAACATGTATATCTCCACAGTCTAGTCTATGTTTTCTATGTCATCTGGTCTACTGTATAGAAACATGTATATCTCCACAGTCTAGTCTATGTTTTCTATGTCATCTGGTCTTCTATATAGAAACATGTATATCTCCACAGTCTAGTCTATGTTTTCTATGTCATCTGGTCTACTATATAGAAACATGTATATCTCCACAGTCTAGTCTATGTTTTCTATGTAATCTGGTCTACTATATAGAAACATGTATATCTCCACAGTCTAGTCTATGTTTTCTATGTCATCTGGTCTACTATATAGAAACATGTATATCTCCACAGTCTAGTCTATGTTTTCTATGTAATCTGGTCTACTATATAGTAACATGTATATCTCCACAGTCTAGTTTATGTTTTCTATGTCATCTGGTCCAATATATAGCACCATGTATATCTCCACAGTCTAGTCTATGGGCCTGTATGTTTTCTATGTCATCTGGTCTACTATATAGAAACATGTATATCTCCACAGTCTAGTTTATGGGCACACACACACACACACACACACACACACACACACACACACACACACACACACACACACACACACACACACACACACACACACACACACACACACACAGACACAGACACAGACACAGACACACACACACACACACACACACACACACACACACACACACACACACACACACACACGCATACACACATACACACATACATATACATATACATATACATATACATATACATATCTATGTAAACCAGTACTGGTTATTCCTTTCTATTCCTTCTCCATAGAACCATTTCTATCCACTTACTGTGATCATCATTACATTCAACCATCATGACAGAGCAGTGTGGTGTGTTTGACTCAATATCTGAAATAAACCTGTTCTGGAGACATCTGACATGTTCTTGCCAGACAGACCTGGTGGTTGAACCTTATCCACTGGTGCCTTCAGAAAGTATTCCTACCCCTTGACTTATTCCACATGTTGTTGTGTTACAGCCTCCATTCAAAATGGATTAAACATATGTTCTCTCTCACACATCTACACGACAATTACCCATAATGACAAAGTGAAAACATGTTTTTAGAAATGTTTGCAAATTTATTGAAAATTAAATATAGAAATATCTCATTTACATAAGTATTATACGCCAATATATGTTAGAATCACCTTTGGCAGTGATTACAGCTGTGAGGCTTCCTGCGTCAGCCTCTAAGAGCTTTGCACACATGGATTGTACAATATCTGCGCATTATTCTTTTGAAAATTCTTTAAGATCTGTCAAGTTGGTTGTTGATCATTGCCAGACATCCATTTTCAGGTCTTGCCGTTGATCTTCAAGTCTATTTAAGTCAAAACTGTAACTCGGCCACTCAGGAACATTCAACGTCGTCTTGATAAGCAACTCCAGTGTAAATGTGGCCTTGTGTTTTAGGTTATTGTCCTGCTGAAAGGTGAATTCATCTCCCAGTGTCTGATGGAAAGCAGACTGAACCAGGTTTTCCTCTAGGATTTGGCCTTGTGTTTTAGGTTATTGTCCTGCTGAAAGGTGAATTCATCTCCCAGTGTCTGGTGGAAAGCAGACTGAACCAGGTTTTCCTCTGGGATTTTACCTGTGTTTTAGGTTATTGTCCTGCTGAAAGGTGAATGAATCTCCCAGTGTCTGTTGGAAAGCAGACTGAACTAGGTTTTCCTCTGGGATTTGGCCTTGTGTTTTTGGTTATTGTCCTGCTGAAAGGTGAATGAATCTCCCAGTGTCTGTTGGAAAGCAGACTGAACCAGGTTTTCCTCTAGGATTTGGCCTTGTGTTTTAGGTTATTGTCCTGCTGAAAGGTGAATGAATCTCCCAGTGTCTGTTGGAAAGCAGACTGAACCAGGTTTTCCTCTAGGGTTTGGCCTTGTGTTTTAGGTTATTGTCCTGCTGAAAGGTGAATGAATCTCCCAGTGTCTGTTGGAAAGCAGACTGAACCAGGTTTTCCTCTAGGGTTTGGCCTTGTGTTTTAGGTTATTGTCCTGCTGAAAGGTGAATGAATCTCCCAGTGTCTGTTGGAAAGCAGACTGAACCAGGTTTTCCTCTAGGGTGTGGCCTTGTGTTTTAGGTTATTGTCCTGCTGAAAGGTGAATTCATCTCCCAGTGTCTGTTGGAAAGCAGACTGAACCAGGTTTTCCTCTAGGGTTTGGCCTTGTGTTTTAGGTTATTGTCCTGCTGAAAGGTGAATTCATCTCCCAGTGTCTGTTGGAAAGCAGACTGAACCAGGTTTTCCTCTGGGATTTTGCCTGTGTTTTAGGTTATTGTCCTGCTGAAAGGTGAATGAATCTCCCAGTGTCTGTTGGAAAGCAGACTGAACCAGGTTTTCCTCTGGGATTTTGCCTGTGTTTTAGGTTATTGTCCTGCTGAAAGGTGAATGAATCTCCCAGTGTCTGTTGGAAAGCAGACTGAACCAGGTTTTCCTCTGGGATTTTGCCTGTGTTTTAGGTTATTGTCCTGCTGAAAGGTGAATGAATCTCCCAGTGTCTGTTGGAAAGCAGACTGAACCAGGTTTTCCTCTGGGATTTTGCCTGTGTTTTAGGTTATTGTCCTGCTGAAAGGTGAATGAATCTCACAGTGTCTGTTGGAAAGCAGACTGAACCAGGTTTTCCTCTGGGATTTTGCCTGTGTTTTAGGTTATTGTCCTGCTGAAAGGTGAATGAATCTCCCAGTGTCTGTTGGAAAGCAGACTGAACCAGGTTTTCCTCTGGGATTTTGCCTGTGTTTTAGGTTATTGTCCTGCTGAAAGGTGAATTCATCTCCCAGTGTCTGGTGGAAAGCAGACTGAACCAGGTTTTCCTCTAGGATTTGGCCTTGTGTTTTAGGTTATTGTCCTGCTGAAAGGTGAATGAATCTCCCAGTGTCTGTTGGAAAGCAGACTGAACCAGGTTTTCCTCTAGGGTGTGGTCTTGTGTTTTAGGTTATTGTCCTGCTGAAAGGTGAATTCATCTCCCAGTGTCTGTTGGAAAGCAGACTGAACCAGGTTTTCCTCTAGGGTTTGGCCTTGTGTTTTAGGTTATTGTCCTGCTGAAAGGTGAATTCATCTCCCAGTGTCTGTTGGAAAGCAGACTGAACCAGGTTTTCCTCTGGGATTTTGCCTGTGTTTTAGGTTATTGTCCTGCTGAAAGGTGAATGAATCTCCCAGTGTCTGTTGGAAAGCAGACTGAACCAGGTTTTCCTCTGGGATTTTGCCTGTGTTTTAGGTTATTGTCCTGCTGAAAGGTGAATGAATCTCCCAGTGTCTGTTGGAAAGCAGACTGAACCAGGTTTTCCTCTGGGATTTTGCCTGTGTTTTAGGTTATTGTCCTGCTGAAAGGTGAATGAATCTCCCAGTGTCTGTTGGAAAGCAGACTGAACCAGGTTTTCCTCTGGGATTTTGCCTGTGTTTTAGGTTATTGTCCTGCTGAAAGGTGAATGAATCTCACAGTGTCTGTTGGAAAGCAGACTGAACCAGGTTTTCCTCTGGGATTTTGCCTGTGTTTTAGGTTATTGTCCTGCTGAAAGGTGAATGAATCTCCCAGTGTCTGTTGGAAAGCAGACTGAACCAGGTTTTCCTCTGGGATTTTGCCTGTGTTTTAGGTTATTGTCCTGCTGAAAGGTGAATGAATCTCACAGTGTCTGTTGGAAAGCAGACTGAACCAGGTTTTCCTCTGGGATTTTGCCTGTGTTTTAGGTTATTGTCCTGCTGAAAGGTGAATGAATCTCCCAGTGTCTGTTGGAAAGCAGACTGAACCAGGTTTTCCTCTGGGATTTTGCCTGTGTTTTAGGTTATTGTCCTGCTGAAAGGTGAATTCATCTCCCAGTGTCTGTTGGAAAGCAGACTGAACCAGGTTTTCCTCTAGGGTTTGGCCTTGTGTTTAGCTTTATTCCGTTTGTTTTTATTTAAAAAATCTCTCTAGTCCTTGCTGATGACAAGTATACCCATAACATGATGCAGCCACCACCATGCTTGAAAATATGAAGTGATGTGTTGGATTTGTCCCAAACATAAAGCTAAGTATTCATGACACAATTTTTGGGAATTTCTACTTAAGTGCCTTATTGCAAACAGAATCCATGTTTTGGAATATTTGTAATCTCTACAGCCTTCCTTCTTTTCACGCTGTCATGTAGGTTAGTATTGTGGAGTAACTACAATGTTGTTGATCCATCCTCAGTTTTCTCAGCCATTCAATTCTGTAACTGTTTTAAAATCACCATTGGCCTCATGGTGAAATCCCTGAGCGGTTTCCTTCCTCTCTGGCAACTGAGTTAGGAAGGACGCCTGTATCTTTATAGTGACTGGGTGTGTTGATATATCATCCAAAGTGTAATTAATAACTTCACCTTGCTCAAAGGGATATTCAATGTCTGCTTTTTTTCTTTTTACCCATCTACCAAGAGGTGCCCTTCTTTGCGAGGTATTGGAAAACCTCCCTGGTCTTTGTGGTTGAATCTGTATTTGAAATTCTCTGCTCGACTGAGGGACCTTACAGATAATTGTATGTGTGGGGAACAGAGATGATATAGTCATTCAAAAATCATGTTAAACCAGTAACTCTCAGCCAGTAGAGACTGCTGAGGGGAGGACTTCATCACAGCCTACCTACCAGTAGCTCTCAGCCAGTAGAGACTGCTGAGGGGAGGACTTCATCACAGCCTACCTACCAGTAACTCTCAGCCAGTAGAGACTGCTGAGGGGAGGACTTCATAGGGTCCCCCTTAGAGTTGTTTATTACCCATTACTTTATCAGGTATTTTGACCGAAAACATAGTGCACTAACATCTGTTGTACACTAAGGACCAGGGGAAGAGTTGACAACATAGTACACTACTTTCTGTTGTACACTAAGGACCAGGGAAAGAGTTGATAACATAGTGCACTACTTTCTGTTGTACACCAAGGACCAGGGAAAGAGTTGATAACATAGTGCACTACTTTCTGTTGTACACTAAGGACCAGGGAAAGAGTTGATAACATAGTGTGTTACTTTCTGTTGTACACTAAGGACCAGGGAAAGAGTTGACAACATAGTGTGTTACTTTCTGTTGTACACTAAGGACCAGGGAAAGAGTTGACAACATAGTACACTACTTTCTGTTGTACACTAAGGACCAGGGGAAGAGTTGACAACATAGTACACTACTTTCTGTTGTACACTAAGGACCAGGGAAAGAGTTGATAACATAGTGCACTACTTTCTGTTGTACACTAAGGACCAGGGAAAGAGTTGATAACATAGTGCACTACTTTCTGTTGTACACTAAGGACCAGGGAAAGAGTTGATAACATAGTGTGTTACTTTCTGTTGTACACTAAGGACCAGGGAAAGAGTTGACAACATAGTGCACTAACATCTGTTGTACACTAAGGACCAGGGAAAGAGTTGACAACATAGTGCACTACTTTCTGTTGTACACTAAGGACCAGGGAAAGAGTTGATAACATAGTGCACTACTTTCTGTTGTACACTAAGGACCAGGGAAAGAGTTGATAACATAGTGCACTACTTTCTGTTGTACACTAAGGACCAGGGAAAGAGATGACAACATAGTACACTACTTTCTGTTGTACACTAAGGACCAGGGGAAGAGTTGACAACATAGTGTGTTACTTTCTGTTGTACACTAAGGACCAGGGGAAGAGTTGACAACATAGTGTGTTACTTTCTGTTGTACACTAAGGACCAGGGGAAGAGTTGACAACATAGTGTGTTACTTTCTGTTGTACACCAATGACCAGGGAAAGAGTTGATAACATAGTGCACTACTTTCTGTTGTACACTAAGGACCAGGAAAAGACTTGACAACATAGTGTGTTACTTTCTGTTGTACACTAAGGACCAGGGAAAGACTTGACAACATAGTGTGTTACTTTCTGTTGTACACTAAGGACCAGGGAAAGAGTTGATAACATAGTGCACTACTTCCTGTTGTACACTAAGGACCAGGGAAAGAGTTGATAACATAGTGTGTTACTTTCTGTTGTACACTAAGGACCAGGGAAAGAGTTGACAACATAGTGCACTAACATCTGTTGTACACTAAGGACCAGGGAAAGAGTTGATAACATAGTACACTACTTTCTGTTGTACACTAAGGACCAGGGAAAGAGTTGATAACATAGTACACTACTTTCTGTTGTACACTAAGGACCAGGGAAAGAGTTGATAACATAGTGCACTACTTTCTGTTGTACACTAAGGACCAGGGAAAGAGTTGATAACATAGTGCACTACTTTCTGTTGTACACTAAGGACCAGGGAAAGAGTTGATAACATAGTGCACTACTTTCTGTTGTACACTAAGGACCAGGGAAAGAGTTGATAACATAGTGCACTACTTTCTGTTGTACACTAAGGACCAGGGAAAGAGTTGACAACATAGTACACTACTTTCTGTTGTACACTAAGGACCAGGGGAAGAGTTGACAACATAGTGTGTTACTTTCTGTTGTACACTAAGGACCAGGGAAAGAGTTGACAACATAGTGCACTACTTTCTGTTGTACACTAAGGACCAGGGAAAGACTTGACAACATAGTGTGTTACTTTCTGTTGTACACTAAGGACCAGGGAAAGACTTGACAACATAGTGTGTTATTTTCTGTTGTACACTAAGGACCCGGTGGAAGAGTTGACAACATAGTGTGTTACTTTCTGTTGTACACTAAGGACCAGGGAAAGAGTTGATAACATAGTACACTACTTTCTGTTGTACACTAAGGACCAGGGAAAGAGTTGACAACATAGTGCACTACTTTCTGTTGTACACTAAGGACCAGGGAAAGAGTTGATAACATAGTACACTACTTTCTGTTGTACACTAAGGACCCGGTGGAAGAGTTGATAACATAGTACACTACTTTCTGTTGTACACTAAGGACCCGGTGGAAGAGTTGATAACATAGTACACTACTTTCTGTTGTACACTAAGGACCAGGGAAAGAGTTGACAACATAGTGCACTACTTTCTGTTGTACACTAAGGACCAGGGAAAGAGTTGACAACATAGTGTGTTTCTTTCTGTTGTACACTAAGGACCAGGGAAAGACTTGATAACATAGTGTGTTACTTTCTGTTGTACACTAAGGACCAGGGAAAGAGTTGCAGGATGAGAGGAGAAGAGAAGAAAGGACTAGTCAGTTGCACAGCTGAAAGCATTCATCCCAAATGTGTCTTCCACATTTAACCCAACCCCTCTGAATCAGAGAGGTGCGGGGGGCTGCCTTAATCCACGTCCTCGGCGCACGTGCAGTAGGAGTTGTTTGGGGGTTAACTGCCTTGCTCAAGGGCAGAAAGACATATTTTCCCACCTTGTCGGCTCGGGGATTCAAACCAGCGAACTTTCAGTTACTGGCCCAACACTCTTAACCTAGGCCATCTACCTAGAAAAAATTGCTCGAATTTTTTGGGGTATATCATTCCATTTTTTTAGTAGCTCTCAGTTACGAAAAGATTGGCGACCCTTGTGATAAACACTAGTATTGCACACAGAGTGAATCCATTCAACTTATTCTGTGACTTGTTATGCAGATGTTTACTCCTGAACTTATTTAGGCTATTACAAAGGTGTTGAATACTTATTGACAGCTTTTCCTTTTTAATTCATTTGTAAAAATGTCTAAAAACATAATTCCACTTTGAAATGATGGGGTATGGTGTGTAGACCAGTGACACAAAATCTCAATTGAACCCATTTTTAATTCAGGCTGTAACACTGTGGAAAAAGTAAAGTGGTGTGAATGCTATCTGAAGATGCTGGATATCTCTCTACTACTGCCTGTTCTACATGGTCCTCCCAGATCAGATTTGAGTATTTTTTATGAAGAATTAAACGGATAAAACATTCTCCAGAGAAGAGAGAAATATGATTTTCTACAGAAGGGAGAAATAAGATCTGATATTGTTCGAATTAAACAGCAGGACACTTTAAATGATGAACACATGTTTTACTCAGGAGACAATTGCAGAGAACCATTTAAGAAAAACAAAATGTGAAATAATACAATGAACAAATACCAGTTAGTATGTTTGTTATTGTAGCAATATTCCAGCTAAGAAGCTTTACAAGTGCTAATGCACATTTCATTTTTTCCTCAGCAGGATCATAATAGTCCTATTTGGAAAATACATGCAACCTCTCGAACGAATAACAGGGAATAAATCTGTTAAATCAAATGAAATGCAATGTTACACACTAAAACTGTCAGCTTAGCTGCCAAGTAGTATTCAGTCAGTTTAACCACAGACCTCATGTTGAGAGACAGCCACAGAGCTGATGTTGAGAGACAGCCACAGAGCTCATGTCGAGAGACAACCACAGAGCTCATGTTGAGAGACAACCACAGAGCTCATGTTGAGAGACAGCCACAGAGCTCATGTTGAGAGACAACCACTGAGCTCATGTTGAGAGACAGCCACAGAGCTGATGTTGAGAGACAGCCACAGAGCTCATGTTGAGAGACAGCCACAGAGCTCATGTTGAGAGACAGCCACAGAGCTCATGTTGAGAGACAGCCACAGAGACAGCCACAGAGACAGCCACAGAGACAACCACAGAGCTCATGTTGAGAGACAGCCACAGAGCTCATGTTGAGAGACAGCCACAGAGCTGATGTTGAGATGTTGAGTCCTCCCCCCGTAATAAC
>NW_026600256.1:262296-292296 GCF_029448725.1 Salvelinus fontinalis
AATAACCAAGCTATCATTGGCTCTGTACTGGTACCCCTTGTATATAGCCAAGCTATCATTGGCTCTGTACTGGTACCCCTTGTGTGTAGCCAAGCTATCATTGACTCAGTACTGGTACCCCTTGTATATAGCCAAGCTATCATTGACTCAGTACTGGTACCCCTTGTATATAGCCAAGCTATCATTGGCTCTGTACTGGTACCCCGTGTAAATAACCAAGCTATCATCGACTCAGTACTGGTACCTCTTGTATATAGCCAAGCTATCATTGGCTCTGTACTGGTACCCTGTGTATATAGCCAAACTATCATTGGCTCTGTACTGGTACCCCTTGTATATAGCCAAGCTATCATTACTCTGTACTGATACCCCTTGTATATAGCCAAGCTATCATTGGCTCTGTACTGGTACCCTGTGTATATAGCCAAACTATCATTGGCTCTGTACTGGTACCCCTTGTATATAGCCAAGCTATCATTACTCTGTACTGATACCCCTTGTATATAGCCAAACTATCATTGGCTCTGTACTGGTACCCCTTGTATATAGCCAAGCTATCATTGGCTCTGTACTGGTACCCCTTGTATATAGCCAAGCTATCATTGGCTCTGTACTGGTACCCTGTATATATAGCCAAACTATCATTGACTTGGTACTGGTACCCTGTATATATAGCCAAGCTATCAT
Organism: Salvelinus fontinalis; assembly: GCF_029448725.1. Taxonomy (NCBI): domain Eukaryota; kingdom Metazoa; phylum Chordata; class Actinopteri; order Salmoniformes; family Salmonidae; genus Salvelinus; species Salvelinus fontinalis. Next base: position 262,984 of record NW_026600256.1, read on the forward strand.
TGACTTGGTGCTGGTACCCCTTGTATATAGCCAAGCTATCATTGACTCAGTACTGGTACCCTGTGTATATAGCCAAGCTATCATTACTCATTGTGGATTTATTCGTTGTTTTAACATGTTGTTTTCTATTATTATAATGTTTTATTTTTGTGTATTCTGCATTGTTGGGTAGCAAAGCATTTCACTGTTAGTCTACACCTGCTGTTCACAAAGCATGTGACAATTCACATTTTATTTTGATTTGATTTGGCCTGGTCTCGTCACATGACACACCATGGTTACTGCCTTTAATTGCCCAGATTTTGACAAGCAGAGTTTCTCAGCACAGCAGTGGATTAGCATTACATCACAGAGCACAGCACAGACCTGGCCCATGTCTGAGTCCAAGTGTGCGTCCCAAACGACACCCAATTCCCTATGTAGTGCACTACTTTTGACCAGAGCCCTATTGGCCCTGTTGGCCCTGGTCAAAGGTAGTGCACTATCAAGGCAGAAGGGTGCCATTTGGCACACAACCCAAGTCCCAGCCCTCACTGGTCTCAGATCAGACACTCTGTTAGAAAGGACATGGGGAGATAGAGCTGAATGTGTTGGTTTCAGTTGAAGCCAGGCATTATCTAGAAAAGGAAAAACCTCTCTGTTTCTCTTCATTGTATTGTTTATAACCTTACAACTATGCACCCAAAGACCTTTTATAACCTTACAACTATGCACCCAAAGACCTTTTTACAAGGACTATAGCGTTGACCACGCCCAGTCCTGATTATCTCAGTACACTTAAAACCACCACTTTTTTTCTTGAAAAAGTTTCTTTAAAGACCACTGACCCGTGACACGTTATTGACGTCCTGTCACATGCATATGGAGCAGGTGCCCCCCTCTGTTCCCCATGACACAGACTCCTGGTAGAAAGATCCCAGTCAAGTCAAGCAAATGGCAGAGATGCATATAAACGTTTGACCCTAACGTCCGTCGTAGTTTCACAATTTGCTTTGACAAAACATCTTCTGGATTCAGTCTATTTAAAAAAAAACATCAGGTTCTCTCTGGGCAGACAACAGCGTTTGAAGTTTCTAGGAAGGCAGATATTAGAGGCCAGTGAGGATGTCATCATCCCCTCCGCTTCCCATCAACCTTCCTGTTTATTGAGTCTCTTTGTCTAGTCCCTGCATCACATTCAACCTGTTTTAATAGTCCCAAATGGAACCCTAGTCCTTGTATAGTGCCCTGCTTTTGTCCAGAGCCCTATGGATGCCATTTTGGACACAGGCAAGTGACTGGGAGCCAGACATACGACACTAATAAATATGACTAGTTCTACAGTATGCTGTAGTACATAGAGGAGATGTAGCCTAACGTGACGGGGTGGCAGAGGTTGTGGTGCCGACAGTGCTACTACATGTAGTATGACTCGTCAAGACAGCCGCTCCGCTCTGCTCTGTGTAACATATGGTGGGACTATTAAAGCACATGACAGAATTAGGTCAGGTACAGAAGGAGGCAGGCAGGCTCTCTGCTCTGAATGGGACTTATCCTGTCCAAGAAAAGACAAACCTGCAAAATTGTTCAACTCCTTGGGTACGTCCCAAATGGCACCCTATTCCCTATATAGTGCACTACTTTTGACCAAAGCCCAACGAGCCCTGAGGGCTCTAGTGAAAAGTAGTGCACTGTGTAGGGAAAAGGGTGCCATTGGGTCGCAGACTTCTCCTTTGAAGCTGCAGCCACAACAGGGATGCCTGTTTTTCATGAGATGAAACTTTGTTCATAATCCTTCACTCCTGTTGGACATTCTGGAGTTGGTCCGTGATCCATGTCTGGTATTCATGTCTGGTATTGGGATCCATGTCTGGTATTGGGATCCATGTCTGGTATTGGGATCCATGTCTGGTATTGGGATCCATGTCTGGTATTGGGATCCATGTCTGTTATCCGTGTCTGGTATTCATGTCTGGTATTGGGATCCATGTCTGGTATTAGGATCCATGTCTGGTATTATGATCCATGTCTGGTTTTGGGATCCATGTCTGGTATTAGGATCCATGTCTTGTATTGGGATCCATGTCTGGTTTTGGGATCCATGTCTAGTATTCATGTCTGGTATTGGGATCCATGTCTGGTATTATGATCCATGTCTGGTATTGGGATCCATGTCTGGTATTGGGATCCATGTCTGGTATTGGGATCCATGTCTGGTATTGGGATCCATGTCTGGTATTGGGATCCATGTCTGGTATTGGGATCCATGTCTGGTATTCATGTCTGGTATTAGGATCCATGTCTGGTATTGGGATCCATGTCTGGTATTGGGATCCATGTCTGGTATTGGGATCCATGTCTGGTATTCATGTCTGGTATTGGGATCCATGTCTGGTATTATGATCCATGTCTGGTATTGGGATCCATGTCTGGTATTGGGATCCATGTCTGGTATTCATGTCTGGTATTGGATCATGGTCACCTAATAATCCTCAGTTTACAATTGTCTCATTCATCCCCCTCCTCTCCCCTGTAACTATTCCCCAGGTCGTTGCTGCAAATGAGAACGTGTTCTCAGTCAACTTACCTGGTAAAATAACGGTAAAATAAATAAAAATAAATAAATTGGGATCCATGTCTGGTATTGGGATCCATGTCTGGTATTGGGATCCATGTCTGGTATTGGGATCCATGTCTGGTATTGGGATCTATGTCTGGTATTGGGATCCATGTCTGGTATTGGGATCCATGTCTGGTATTATGATCTATGTCTGGTATTCATGTCTGGTATTGGGATCCATGTCTGGTATTGGGATCCATGTCTGGTATTGGGATCCATGTCTGGTATTGGGATCCATGTCTGGTATTCATGTCTGGTATTGGGATCCATGTCTGGTATTAGGATCCATGTCTGGTATTAGGATCCATGTCTGGTATTGGGATCCACGTCTGGTATTGGGATCCATGTCTGGTATTATGATCCATGTCTGGTATTCATGTCTGGTATTGGGATCCATGTCTGGTATTCATGTCTGGTATTGGGATCCATGTCTGGTATTCATGTCTGGTATAGGGATCCATGTCTGGTATTGGGATCCATGTCTGGTATTCATGTCTGGTATTGGGATCCATGTCTGGTATTCATGTCTGGTATTGGGATCCATGTCTGGTATTCATGTCTGGTATTGGGATCCATGTCTGGTATTCATGTCTGGCATAGGGATCCATGTCTGGTATTGGGATCCATGTCTGGTTTTGGGATCCATGTCTGGTATTAGGATCCATGTCTGGTATTGGGATCCATGTCTGGTATTGGGAGCCATGTCTGGTATTAGGATCCATGTCTGGTATTAGGATCCATGTCTGGTATTGGGATCCATGTCTGGTATTGGGATCCATGTCTGGTATTGGGAGCCATGTCTGGTATTAGGATCCATGTCTGGTATTAGGATCCATGTCTGGTATTGGGATCCATGTCTGGTATTGGGATCCATGTCTGGTATTGGGATCCATGTCTGGTATTAGGATCCATGTCTGGTATTAGGATCCATGTCTGGTATTGAGATCCATGTCTGGTATTGGGATCCATGTCTGGTATTCATGTCTGGTATTGGGATCCATGTCTGGTATTCATGTCTGGTATTGGGATCCATGTCTGGTATTCATGTCTGGTATTGGGATCCATGTCTGGTATTCATGTCTGGTATTGGGATTCATGTCTGGTATTGGGATCCATGTCTGGTATTGGGATCCATGTCTGGTATTCATGTCTAGTATTTGGATCCATGTCTGGTATTGGGATCCATGTCTGGTATTGGGATCCATGTCTGGTATTCATGTCTGGTATTGGGATCCATGTCTGGTATTCATGTCTGGTATTGGGATCCATGTCTGGAATTCATGTCTGGTATTGGGATCCATGTCTGGTATTGGGATCCATGTCTGGTATTGGGATCCATGTCTGGTATTAGGATCCATGTCTGGTATTAGGATCCATGTCTGGTATTGGGATCAATGTCTGGTATTGGGATCCATGTCTGGTATTAGGATCCATGTCTGGTATTAGGATCCATGTCTGGTATTAGGATCCATGTCTGGTATTGGGATCCATGTCTGGTATCCATGTCTGGTATTGGGATCCATGTCTGGTATTCATGTCTGGTATTGGGATCCATGTCTGGTATTGGGATCCATGTCTGGTATTAGGATCCATGTCTGGTATTAGGATCCATGTCTGGTATTGGGATCCATGTCTGGTATCCATGTCTGGTATTGGGATCCATGTCTGGTATTGGGATCCATGTCTGGTATCCATGTCTGGTATTGGGATCCATGTCTGGTATTGGGATCCATGTCTGGTATTCATGTCTCGTATTGGGATCCGTGTCTGGTATTCATGTCTGGTATTGGGATCCATGTCTGGTATCCATGTCTGGTATTGGGATCCATGTCTGGTATTGGGATTCATGTCTGGTATCCATGTCTGGTATTGGGATCCATGTCTGGTATTGGGATCCATGTCTGGTATTCATGTCTGGTATTGGGATCCATGTCTGGTATTCATGTCTGGTATTGGGATCCATGTCTGGTATCCATGTCTGGTATTAGGATCCATGTCTGGTATTGGGATCCATGTCTGGTATTTGGATCCATGTCTGGTATTGGGATCCATGTCTGGTATTGGGATCCATGTCTGGTATTGGGATCCATGTCTGGTATTGGGATCCATGTCTGGTATTGGGATCCATGTCTGGTTTTGGGATCCATGTCTGGTTTTGGGATCCATGTCTGGTATTGGGATCCATGTCTGGTTTTGGGATCCATGTCTGGTATTAGGATCCATGTCTGGTATTAGGATCCATGTCTGGTATTGGGATCCATGTCTGGTATTAGGATCCATGTCTGGTATTAGGATCCATGTCTGGTATTGGGATCCATGTCTGGTATTGGGATCCATGTCTGGTATTAGGATCCATGTCTGGTATTAGGATCCATGTCTGGTATTGGGATCCATGTCTGGTATTGGGATCCATGTCTGGTATTCATGTCTGGTATTGGGATTCATGTCTGGTATTGGGATCCATGTCTGGTATTTGGATCCATGTCTGGTATTGGGATTCATGTCTGGTATTGGGATCCATGTCTGGTATTGGGATCCATGTCTGGTATTTGGATCCATGTCTGGTATTGGGATTCATGTCTGGTATTGGGATCCATGTCTGGTATTGGGATCCATGTCTGGTATTGGGATCCATGTCTGGTATTGGGATCCATGTCTGGTATTGGGATCCATGTCTGGTTTTGGGATCCATGTCTGGTATTAGGATCCATGTCTGGTATTGGGATCCATGTCTGGTATTGGGATCCATGTCTGGTATTGGGATCCATGTCTGGTTTTGGGATCCATGTCTGGTTTTGGGATCCATGTCTGGTATTGGGATCCATGTCTGGTTTTGGGATCCATGTCTGGTATTAGGATCCATGTCTGGTATTGGGATTCATGTCTGGTATTGGGATCCATGTCTGGTATTGGGATTCATGTCTGGTTTTGGGATCCATGTCTGGTATTGGGATTCATGTCTGGTATTAGGATTCATGTCTGTTATTAGGATTTATGTCTGGTATTAGGATTCATGTCTGGTATTGGGATCCATGTCTGGTATTAGGATCCATGTCTGGTATTAGGATCCATGTCTGGTATTAGGATCCATGTCTGGTATTGGGATCCATGTCTGGTATTGGGATCCATGTCTGGTATTCATGTCTAGTATTGGGATCCATGTCTGGTATTGGGATCCATGTCTGGTATTCATGTCTGGTATTGGGATCCATGTCTGGTATTGGGATCCATGTCTGGTATTGGGATCCATGTCTGGTATTCATGTCTGGTATTAGGATCCATGTCTGGTATTGGGATCCATGTCTGGTATTGGGATCCATGTCTGGTATTAGGATCCATGTCTGGTATTAGGATCCATGTCTGGTATTGGGATCCATGTCTGGTATTCATGTCTGGTATTGGGATCCATGTCTGGTATTGGGATCCATGTCTGGTATTAGGATCCATGTCTGGTATTCATGTCTGGTATTGGGATCCATGTCTGGTATTGGGATCCATGTCTGGTATTGGGATTCATGTCTGGTATTGGGATCCATGTCTGGTATTCATATCTGGTATTAGGATCCATGTCTGGTATTGGGATCCATGTCTGGTATTCATGTCTGGTATTGGGATCCATGTCTGGTATTCATGTCTGGTATTGGGATCCATGTCTGGTATTGGGATTCATGTCTGGTTTTGGGATCCATGTCTGGTATTGGGATTCATGTCTGGTATTAGGATCCATGTCTGGTATTAGGATCCATGTCTGGTATTAGGATCCATGTCTGGTATTGGGATTCATGTCTGGTATTGGGATCCATGTCTGGTATTGGGATCCATGTCTGGTATTGGGATCCATGTCTGGTATTGGGATCCATGTCTGGTATTGGGATCCATGGCTGGTATTTGGATCCATGTCTGTTCTACTGCTTTTAATCAGGGAAAAGTGACCGGAAACATGACCGAATACAAACAGTGTAGCTAATCCCTCCGCAAGGCAATCAAACAAGCTAAGCGTCAGTATAGAGACAAAGTAGAGTTGCAATTCAACGGCTCAGACACGAGAGGTATGTGGCAGGGTCTACAGTCAATCACGGATTACAAAAGGAAAACCAGCCTCGTCGCGGACCAGGATGTCTTGTTCCCAGACAGACTAAACAACTTCTTTGCTCGCTTTGAGGACAATACAGTGCCATTGACACGGCCCGCTACCAAAACCTGCGGACTCTCCTTCACTGCAGCAGCCGAGTAAAACATTTAAACGTGTTAACCCTCGCAAGTCTGCAGGCCCCGACGGCATCCCCAGCCACGTCCTCAGAGCATGCGCAGACCAGTTGGCTGGTGTGTTTACGAACATATTCAATCAATCCTTATCCCAGTCCGCTGTTCCCACATGCTTCAAAAGGGCCAGCATAGTTCTTGTTCCCAAGAAAGCTAAGGTAACTGAGCTAAATGACTACCACCCCGTAGCACTCACTTCCGTCATCATGAAGTGCTTTGAGAGAGTAGTCAAGGACCATATCACCTCCACCCTACCTGACACCCTAGACCCACTCCAATTTGCTTACCGCCCCAATAGGTCCACAGACGATGCAATCGCAACCACACTGCACACTGCCCTAACCCATCTGGACAAGAGGAATACCTATGTGAGAATGCTGTTCATCGACTACAGCTCAGCATTTAACACCATAGTACCCTCCAAACTCGTCATCAAGCTCGAGACCCTGGGTCTCGACCCCGCCCTGTGCAACTGGGTCCTGGACTTCCTGACGGGCCGCCCTCAGGTGGTGAGGGTAGGTAACAACATCTCCACCCCGCTGATCCTCAACACTGGGGCCCACAAGGGTGCGTTCTGAGCCCTCTCCTGTACTCCCTGTTCACCCACGACTGCGTGGCCATGCACGCCTCCAACTCAATCATCAAGTTTGCAGACAACACTACAGTGGTAGGCTTGATTACCAACAACGACGAGGCAGCCTACAGGGAGGAGGTGAGGGCCCTCGGAGTGTGGTGTCAGGGAAATAACCTCACACTCAACGTCAACAAAACAAAGGAGATGATCGTGGAGTTCAGGAAACAGCATGAGGAGCACCCCCCTATCCACATCAACGGGACAGTAGTGGAGAGGGTAGTAAGTTTTAAGTTCCTTGGCGTACACATCACGGACAAACTGAATTGGTCCACCCACACAGACAGCGTGGTGAAGAAGGCGCAGCAGCGCCTCTTCAACCTCAGGAGGCTGAAGAAATTTGGCTTGTCACCGAAAGCACTCACAAACTTTTACAGATGCACAATCGAGAGCATCCTGTCGGGCTGTATCACCGCCTGGTATGGCAACTGCTCCGCCCACAACCGTAAGGCTCTCCAGAGGGTAGTGAGGTCTGCACAATGCATCACCGGGGGCAACTACCTGCCCTCCAGGACACCTACACCACCCGATGTCACAGGAAGGCCATAAAGATCATCAAGGACAACAACCACCCGAGCCACTGCCTGTTCACCCCGCTATCATCCAGAAGGCGAGGTCAGTACAGGTGCATCAAAGCAGGGACCGAGAGACTGATAAACAGCTTCTGTCTCAAGGCCATCAGACTGTTAAACAGCCACCACTAACATTGAGTGGCTGCTGCCAACATACTGACTCAACTCCAGCCACTTTAATAATGTAAGAATTGATGGAAAAAATGTATCACTAGCCACTTTAAACAATGCCACTTAATATATGTTATAATGTTATAATGTTTTACCCTACATTACTCATCTCATATGTATATACTGTCCTCTATATCATCTACTGCATCTTGCCATCTTGATGTAATACATGTATCACTAGCCACTTTAAACAATGCCACTTTTATATGTTTACATACCCTACATTACTCATCTCATATGTATATACTGTACTCGATACCATCTACTGCATCTTGCCTATGCCGTTCTGTACCATCACTCATTCATATATTTGTATGTACATATTCCTCATTCCTTTACACTTGTGTGTATAAGGTAGTTGTTGTGTAGTTGCCTTGTGTAGTTTCCTTGTGTAGTTTCATTGTGTACTTGTGTATTTTCAGTGTAATTTATTTGTGTAGTTTCCTTGTGTAGTTTCCTTGTATTGCTGCCATTTGTAGTTGCCTTGTGTAGTTTCCTTGTGTAGGTTCATTGTGTAGTTTTCTTGTTAGTTAGTATGGAGCAGCTTCTAACATGACATTGCCCCAAGAGATTAATAACATTATCTTCTGTAATGCTTCAATCTGGTGTCTTCCACCCTAACCCTTTCTTTTTACTTCACTCATAATAATCCTATTGAGCATGACATTTGTATTCACCCTACTTTTAGGGGCCTCCAATTTTTGCAACACTATCTGTTTTTTCTACAATTTGAAATAATTTGGTGACAAAATATCTTCCTTCCTTTCTTTATCTGGCCGGTGGAGAACTGGAGTGATGAAGCAATGTCGTTGAAACGCGCCTTGTCTGGCCTGGCCAGCAGCTGATCTACAGGGTCCTGGTCTGGCCAGCAGCTGATCTATAGGGTCCTGGTCTGGCCAGCAGCTGATCTACAGGGTCCTGGTCTGGCCAGCAGCTGATCTATAGGGTCCTGGCCTGGTCAGCAGCTGATCTACAGGGTCCTGGTCTGGCCAGCAGCTGATCTATAGGGTCCTGGTCTGGTCAGCAGCTGATCTACAGGGTCCTGTCTGGTCAGCAGCTGAACTACAGGGTCCTGGCCAGCAGCTGATCTACAGGGTCCTGGCCAGCAGCTGATCTACAGGGTCCTGGCCAGCAGCTGATCTCAGTGTCCTGGCCAGCATCTGATCTACAGGGTCCTGGCCAGCAGCTGATCTACAGCATCATGGCCAGCAGCTGATCTACAGCATCATGGCCAGCAGCTGATCTACAGCATCATGGCCAGCAGCTGATCTACAGCATCATGGCCAGCAGCTGATTTACAGCATCATGGCCAGCAGCTGATTTACAGCATCATGGCCAGCAGATTATCTACAGCACCATGGCCAGCAGATTATCTACAGCATCATGGCCAGCAGCTGATTTACAGCATCATGGCCAGCAGCTGATCTACAGCACCATGGCCAGCAGCTGACCTACAGCATCATGGCCAGCAGCTGATCTACAGCATCATGGCCAGCAGCTGACCTACAGCATCATGGCCAGCAGCTGATCTACAGCATCATGGCCAGCAGCTGATCTACAGCATCGTGGCCAGCAGCTGATCTACAGCATCATGGCCAGCAGCTGATCTACAGCATCATGGCCAGCAGCTTATCTACAGCATCATGGCCAGCAGCTGACCTACAGCATCATGGCCAGCAGCTGATCTACAGCATCATGGCCAGCAGCTGATCTACAGCATCATGGCCAGCAGCTGATCTATAGCATCATGGCCAGCAGCTGATCTACAGCATCATGGCCAGCAGCTGATCTACAGCATCATGGCCAGCAGCTGACCTACAGGGTCTTATTTCCCAACAGCCTTTGTCCATATTGTTTAAGAACGGAGGGTCTGAAGGCTAGAGCCTTTATAGATCAAGATGATTTAAATCTGACTCTCCGTTTACACGACCAGGGCTGGTAACTCTCAGTTTACAAGCCATCTGTTGTAAGACCAACTAAAATCAGCACTGAACTAAAGTCCAAGATGTAACAAGGTCGGTGGTGAGATCATGATGCAAAAGCTGTCAAAATAGACATTGTGTTACGCAACTATGTTTAGTGCTCAGTCAAAAAGATATATTGCATGACAGTTCTTCAAACCGTAGCCAGTTGAAATCGGTCTTTCTCATTGTTATCTCACAATGTTGCCAAGTAACTGGGGATGGAGCTCAGAGGGACATGGAGTGCTGTGGAGTTACTAGTGTGTTTACTAGTGGGGTTACTAGTGTGGTTACTAGTAGGGTTACTAGTGTGGTTACTAGTGGGGTTACTAGTGGGGTTACTAGTGGGGTTACTAGTGTGGTTACTAGTGTGTTTACTAGCGGGATTACTAGTGTGGTTACTAGTGTGGTACCTAGTGTGGTTACTAGTGTGGTTACTAGTGTGGTTACTAGTAGGGTTACTAGTGTGGTTACTAGTGTGTTTACTAGTGTGTTTACTAGTGGGGTTACTAGTGTGGTTACTAGTGTGTTTACTAGCGGGATTACTAGTGTGGTTACTAGTGTGGTACCTAGTGTGGTTACTAGTGTGGTACCTAGTGTGGTTAGTAGTGTGGTTACTAGTGTGTTTACTAGCGGGATTACTAGTGTGGTACCTAGTGTGGTTACTAGTGTGGTACCTAGTGTGGTTACTAGTGTGGTTACTAGTGTGGTTACTAGCATGGTTAGTAGTGTGTTTACGAGTGGGGTTACTAGTGTGGTTACTAGTGTAAATACAGGTAGCCTAGTCAAATAATTAACATCCAATCACATTAACCGTTGCTCTCTCGCGGAAAACCTTCACTCTTGCGCAGACTTTTACAAACAAAACATGACAATTTGAAAAATAAGCCACAGGAGTTTTTTGAGTGAGATTAAAGATAACTTTCGAGTTGTAAGACATGTATAATAGCAACAGATACCATTAATAAGAAGGGGCTAGAAGAGTCTTATATGGTGAGCTACCGAGTGGTTAGGACAGGCAAGCCCCATACTATTGTGGAGGACTTAATTCTTCCTGCTAGCACAAATATGGCTGGGACAATGCTGGGGGAAAAGGCCCAAAAAAGTATACAGGCAATGACTTCATAAAACGGCACTGTTTCACAATGCATCAGTGACATGGCAGGAGATGTTTTGAAAACATTTCTGCTTCGCATACAAGCCAGTGCGTTACAGCTGGATGAGTCAACAGACGTGACGGGCCTGGCACAGCTCCTGGTATATGTCCGTTACGTTTATGGGGGGTCAATTAAGGAAGACATCCTCTTCTGCAAACCACTGGAAACCAGGACAGACACAGTGACATCAAAAAGACTTTGGTGGTCAAGATGTGTTGGTATCTGTACTGATGGTGCAAAAGCCATGACAGGGAGACATAGTGGAGTGGTAACGCGCGTGCAAGCAGTTGCTCCCGACGCCACTTGGGTAGAACTGCAGCATCCACCGAGAGGCTCTTGCTGCCAAGGGAATGCCTGACAGCTTGAAAGACGTTTTGGACTCTACAGTAAAAATGGTTAACTTTGTTAAAGCAAGGCCTCTGAACTCTCATGTATTTTCTGCGTTATGCAATGATATGGGCAGCGACCATGTAACGCTTTTACGACATTCAGAAGTGCTCTGGTTATCAAGGGGCAAAATATTGACACGTTTTTTTAAATTGAGAGACGAGCTTAAAGTTTTCTTTACTGACCATAATTTTCACTTGTCTGACCGCTTGCATGATGACACGTTTCTCACACGACTGCCCTATCTGGGTGATGTTTTTTCTCGCCTGAATGATCTGAATCTAGGATTACAGGGACTCTCCGCAACTATATTCAATGTGGAGAACAAAATTGAGGCTATGATTAAGAAGTTGGAGCTCTTCTCTGTCTGCATTAACAAGGACAACACACAGGTCTTTCCATCATTGTATGATTTTTTGTGTGCAAATGAACTCAAGCTTACGGACAATGTCAGATGTGATATAGGGAAGCACCTGAGTGAGCTGGGTGCGCAATTATGCAGGTACTTTCCAGAAACGGATGACACAAACAACTGGATTTGTTACCCGTTTCCTGCCCAGCCTCCAGTCCACTTACCGATATCTGAACAAGAGAGCCTCATAGAAATTGCAAAAAGCGGTTCTGTGAAAATGTTATTTAATCGGAAGCCACTGCCAGATTTCTGGATGGGGTTTCGCTCAGAGTTTCTTGCCTTGGAAAATCGTGCTGTTAAGACACTGATGCCCTTTGCAACCACATACCTATGTGAGTGGATTCTCAGCCCTCACTAGCATGAAAACTAAATACAGGCACAGACTGTGTGTGGAAAATGATTTAAGACTGAAACTCTCTCCAATACAACCCAATATTGCAGAGTTATGTGCTTCCTTTCAAGCACACCCTTCTCATTAACCTGTGGTGAGTTCATCACAATGTTTTATGAACAAATAAGGTTTTATATGTAAGATGGCTAAATAAAGAGCAAAATGATTGACTATTAATATATTATTATTTGTGCCCTGGTCCTATAAGATCTCTTTGTCACTTCCCACAAGCCGGATTGTGACAAAAACTCACACTCATTCTTATGTTTAATAAATGTATTGTGTAGTGTGTGTGTGGCAGGCTTACAATGTTGGCCAAAACCAACATTTTAGAGTGTGCTGAACCTGGTGCTTAGAGGGGGTACGTAGCTGGAGGTTAAATGTTTGAAGGGGTACGGGACTATAAAAGGTTTGAGAACCACTGACCTAGAGACTGGAAAGAATGTGTCTTTCAACTGTAAATGTGTCAAAGAAATCACAAGGCTTCCTTCCACACGTCTCATTGGTGATATTTCAACAAGCCACAGAGTACTTTTGTAGGAGTACACATCGACAATTTGGATATTTTGTCAAGCAGAGAGCAATTAAGCAGATGAATTTATTGTGACATGTACAAGACCCAAATCAATTCCTGTCCCTGTTTCTAAAAGTTGAAGTTCTTTTTGTTGACAGATTCGTTTTTTCACAGGCGTTTTCTTTATTTAATTTCCCATGTTGATCTTTAACTAAATATTGTCCTGAATTCAACCCTTTTTATTGACAATAACCAATTACTTTAATGTAATTAAGTAATCATTTTTATGGTGTTATTGCTGCTTATTGACCTCTACATTAATTTGGGGGTGTTTATATTTGTCCTGTTAAAACAGTGTGTAACGGAAATGTGTATTTTTGCATATTCCAACTCCCCCTGAGACACCTGCAGGAAGTGGGGGTCACGGCCAGGGTCACCATATCCCAACTCCCCCTGAGACACCTGCAGAGAGTGGGGTCACGGTCAGGGTCACCATATCCCAACTCCCCCTGAGACACCCGCAGGAAGTGGGGTCACGGTCAGGGTCACCATATCCCAACTCCCCCTGAGACACCTGCAGGAAGTGGGGTCAAGGTCAGGGTCACCATATCCCAACTCCCCCTGAGACACCTGCAGGAAGTGGGGTCACGGTCAGGGTCACCATATCCCAACCCCCCCTGAGACACCTGCAGAGAGTGGGGTCATGGCCAGGGTCATCATATCCCAACTCCCCCTGAGACACCTGCAGGAAGTGGGGTCACGGCCAGGGTCATCATATCCCAACTCCCCCTGAGACACCCGTAGGGAGTGGGGTCACGGCCAGGGTCACCATTGTACTGTGCCCCTGGACCAATTAGGGTTAAGTGCTCAAGGGCACAGTGACATGTTTATTTTTTACCTTGTCAACTCTGGTATTCAAACCAGCAACCTTTCGGTCATTGGACCAACACTCAAACCTCGAGGATACCTGGCTACCTACTGCAATCAGACTTACATGTGAATCACAGATATCTCTCTCTCTCTCTCTCTCTCTCTCTCTCTCTCTCTCTCTCTCTCTCTCTCTCTCTCTCTCTCTCTCTCTCTCTCTCTCTCTCTCTCTCTCTCTCTCTCTCTCTCTCTCTCTCTCTCTCTCTCTCTCTCTCTCTCTCCTCTCTCTCTCTCTCTCTCTCTCTCTCTCTCTCTCTCTCTCTCTCTCTCTCTCTCTTCTCTCTCTCGCTCTCTCTCTCTCTCTCTCTCTCTCTCTCTCTCTCTCTCTCTCTCTCTCTCTCTGTCTCTCTCTCTCTCTCTCTCTCTCTCTCTCTCTCTCTCTCTCTCTCTCTCTCTCTCTCTCTCACTCTCTCTCACTCTCTCTCACTCTCTCTCACTCTCTCTCACTCTCTCTATCTCTCTCTCGCTCTCTCTTTCTCTCTCTCTCTGAAAGAGATCTGTACCCCTACTGTATGTAATCTGTGTGTTGCTGTTGCATTAATTGACATTGATTTAAACACACCTTTTATTTAGTAATAATTGGGGTTGAATGACCTGTAATTTGGTCAGCTTCCTCTCAGAACCTACCACAGCCCAGTCTCCATCCCAGACATTAGGTTGGGTCAAGGGAAGTACAGATACACATAGTAAAAGGAGGATGCCAATTCTTCTTCTGAGGTATAATGGGGTGTTTGTGTGTTTGCGTGCGTGTGTGTGTAATGGGGAACAGTCCTTGTATCAGTTGGCACCTGTTAAGCATTACACTCACCACATAAAGTGAGAGCTGGAGAGAGAGTTTAGTGACCCAGCAGAGCATCGGCGACCATATGTAACGTTTTCCACAAATATACCTTTACAGCCGTAAAGCACACGTTTCCTCCCTTTCCTGGAATCATTCTGCATTTACATGCTAATTGGCTGTAAACAAAGGACTTGTCTGTGAGAATATCATGTGAAATGGAACATTAGCACAGACCTTGTAATGACCGTCCTATAGAACCGATGCATGGTCGAGTGCATGCAAACTTTCTGCAACTCATTTACCGAACTTTGACCAACATCATCTCCTGATGGTCATTATCAGCCTGTTTCCCCGACACAGATTAGGCCTAACCCTTGCCTGATGGTCATTTTCAGCCTGTTTCCCCGACACAGATTAGGCATAACCCTGGCCTGATGGTCATTATCAGCCTGTTTCCCCGACACAGATTAGGCCTAAACCTGGCCTGATGGTCATTATCAGCCTGTTTCCCCGACACAGATTAGGCCTAACCCTGGCCTGATGGTCATTATCAGTCTGTTTCCCGACACAGATTAGGCCTAACCCTGGCCTGATGGTCATTATCAGCCTGTTTCCCCGACACAGATTAGGCCTAACCCTGGCCTGATGGTCATTTTCAGCCTGTTTCCCCGACACAGATTAGGCCTAACCCTGGCCTGATGGTCATTATCTGCCTGTTTCCCCGACACAGATTAGGCCTAACCCTGGCCTGATGGTCATTATCAGCCTGTTCCCCGACACAGATTAGGCCTAACCCTGGCCTGATGGTCATTATCAGCCTGTTTCCCCGACACAGATTAGGACTAACCCTGGCCTGATGGTCATTATCAGCCTGTTTCCCCGACACAGATTAGGACTAAACCTGGCCTGATGGTCATTATCAGCCTGTTTCCCCGACACAGATTAGGCTTAAACCTGGCCTGATGGTCATTATCAGCCTGTTTCCCAGACACAGATCAGGCCTAACCCTGGCCTGATGGTCATTATCAGCCTGTTTCCCAGACACAGATTAGGCCTAACCCTGGCCTGATGGTCATTATCAGCCTGTTTCCCCGACACAGATTAGGACTAACCCTGGCCTGATGGTCATTATCAGCCTGTTTCCCCGACACAGATTAGGCCTAACCCTGGCCTGATGGTCATTATCAGCCTGTTTCCCCGACACTGATTAGGCCTAACCTTGGCCTGATGGTCATTATCAGCCTGTTTCCCCGACACAGATTAGGCCTAACCCCGGCCTGATGGTCATTATCAGCCTGTTTCCCCGACACAGATTAGGCTTTACCCTGGCCTGATGGTCATTATCAGCCTGTTTCTCCGACACTGATTAGGCTTTACTCTGGCCTGATGGTCATTATCAGCCTGTTTCCCCGATACAGATTAGGCCTAACCCTGGAGTAAGAAGCACGTTCACTGAACACGTTCATCTAGGACTAAACTTAATCTGTGTCCGGGAAACCGGCCCTATGAGAGCCATTTCAGCGTGGCATACAGTATATAGACCTAGTCCTATTCATTGAGAATACGTTATCTTCGGGGTGTTGTGTTGTTTCAGGCAGCCAGGAGGGAGTTGGGCTTTGTTGTCTGTTCTCAGGTTCTGCTTTTAGTTCAAGTCTCCTACAGACGTCACAATCCTCTGACTGTAACCTTTTCAAAAGAGTGGCATACATGATCACATACAGTCCTATGCATTCTACATACATTATCATTTTCTTGTAGGCTTTAAGTAAAGTGTTACCAATGTTGTTTCAGGCAGGAGGGAACTGTGATGATAGTGTGCTCTGAGTTTCAGCTTCTCTCAATTCTCTCTCTCTCTCTCTCTCTCTCTCTCTCTCTCTCTCTCTCTCTCTCTCTCAATTCAGTTCAAGGGGCTTTATTAGCATGGGAAACATATGTTAACATTGCCAAATCAAGTGAAGTAGATAATAAACGAAAGTGAAATAAACAATAAAAATTAACAGTAAACATTATACTCACAAAAGTTCCAAAATAATAAAGACATTACAAATGTCATATTATGTATATATACAGTGTTGTAACGATGTACACGTAGTTAAAGTAGAAAAGGGAAAATAAATAAACATAAATATGGGTTGTATTCACAATGGTGTTTGTTCTTCACTGGTTGTCCTTTTCTTGTGGCAACAGGTCACAATTATTGCTGCTGTGGTATTTCACCCAGTAGATATGGGAGTTTATCAAAATTGGATTTGTTTTTTGAATTCTTTGTGGTTCTGTGTAATCTGAGGGAAATATATGTCTCTAATCTGGTCATACATTTGGCAGGAGGTTAGGAAGTGTAGCTCAGTTTCCACCTCTTTTAGTGGGCAGTGTGCACATAGCCTGTTTTCTGTTGAGAACCAGGTCTGCCTACGGCGGCCTTTCTCAATAGCAAGGCTTTGCTCGCTGAGTCTGTACATAGTCAAAGATTTCCTTCATTTTGGGTCAGTCACAGTGGTCAGGTATTATTCCAGTGTGTTCTCTCTGTTTAGGGCCAAACATCATTATAGTTTGCTCTGTGTTTTTGTAAATGCTTTCCAATGTGGCAAGTAATTATCTTTTTGTTTTCTTATGATTTGGTTGGGTCTAATTGTGTTGCTGGCCATGGGCTCTGTGGGGTCTCTTTGTGTTTGTGAACAGAGCCCCAGGACCAGCTTGCTTAGGGGGCTATTCTCCAGGTTAATTTCTCTGCAGGTGATGGCTATGTTGCGGAAGGTTTGGGAATCGCTTCCTTTTAGGTTGTATAATTTAACGGTTCTTTTCTGGATTTTGATAATTAGCGGGTATCGGCCTAATTCTGCTCTGCATGCGTTCTCTCTCTCTCTCTCTCTGTTTCAGCTTGTCTGTAAAAATGTTTTCCTACCTTATCAAAAAGCTGTGTGTGCCTGTGCGTGCATGTGTGTGTTTGTGCATGCTGGGATGTGTGGGCGTGTGCATGCGTGTGTGTGTGTGTGTGTGTGTGTGTGTGTGTGTGTGTGTGTGTGTGTGTGTGTGTGTGTGTGTGTGTGTGTGTGTGTGTGTGTGTGTGTGTGTGTGTGTGTGTGTGTGTGGCTGGAAGTTAGAGGATGGTGATTGAGCAGGATAAATAAACAATGGGGTGTGGGCCTAATTGTCAAATGTGTTTTCACAGTATACACATGTCAAATGTATATTTGCGGTTAGTTTCCCCACAAAACACAAAGTTTGGTTTTAGAGTTTTTCATAAGTTTCCGTAAGTCATCTGATATCAGTGCTGATTGCTAGATTATGTTTTCCTCTCAGAACTTGTAATAATGTTATGAATGCCAAGTAATCATGGAGGTAACCATCAGTTGCTATGTTCAGTTATTAAAAGACGGGATTTCCCTTTTAAGCCTGTCCTGACTGTGGGAGGACTGGGGGAGGACAGGGTGGTGGGAAGGACTGGGGGAGGACAGAGTGGTGGGGAGGACTGGGGGAAGACAGGGTGATGGGAAGGACTGGGGGAGGACAGGGTGATGGGAAGGACTGAGGGAGGACAGGGTGATGGGAAGGACTGAGGGAGGACAGGGTGATGGGAAGGACTGGGGGAGGACTGCGGGAGGACAGGGTGATGGGAAGGACTGGGGGAGGACAGGGTGTGGTTGAGGACTGAGGGAGGACAGGGTGGTGGGAAGGACTGGGGGAGGACAGGGTGGTGGGAAGGACTGGGGGAGGACTGCGGGAGGACAGGGTGATGGGAAGGACTGGGGGAGGACAGGGTGTGGTTGAGGACTGAGGGAGGACAGGGTGATGGGAAGGACTGGGGGAGGACAGGGTGATGGGAAGGACTGAGGGAGGACAGGGTGGTGGGGAGGACTGGGGGAGGACAGGGTGGTGGGAAGGACTGAGGGAGGACAGGGTGGTGGGGAGGACTGGGGTAGGACTGGGGGAGGACAGGGTGATGGGAAGGACTGAGGGAGGACAGGGTGGTGGGGAGGACTGGGGGAGGACAGGGTGGTGGGAAGGACTGAGGGAGGACAGGGTGGTGGGAAGGACTGGGGGAGGACAGGGTGTGGTTGAGGACTGAGGGAGGACAGGGTGATGGGAAGGACTGGGGGAGGACAGGGTGATGGGAAGGACTGAGGGAGGACAGGGTGGTGGGAAGGACTGGGGGAGGACAGGGTGGTGGGAAGGACTGGGGGAGGACAGGGTGGTGGGAAGGACTGGGGGAGGACAGGGTGGTGGGAAGGACTGGGGGAGGACAGGGTGTGGTTGAGGACTGAGGGAGGACAGGGTGGTGGGGAGGACTGGGGGAGGACAGGGTGATGGGAAGGACTGGGGGAGGACTGCGGGAGGACAGGGTGATGGGAAGGACTGGGGGAGGACAGGGTGTGGTTGAGGACTGAGGGAGGACAGGGTGGTGGGAAGGACTGGGGGAGGACTGCGGGAGGACAGGGTGATGGGAAGGACTGGGGGAGGACAGGGTGTGGTTGAGGACTGAGGGAGGATAGGGTGATGGGAAGGACTGGGGGAGGACAGGGTGATGGGAAGGACTGAGGGAGGACAGGGTGGTGGGGAGGACTGGGGGAGGACAGGGTGGTGGGAAGGACTGAGGGAGGACAGGGTGGTGGGAAGGACTGGGGGAGGACAGGGTGTGGTTGAGGACTGAGGGAGGACAGGGTGATGGGAAGGACTGGGGGAGGACAGGGTGGTGGGAAGGACTGGGGGGGGACAGGGTGGTGGGAAGGACTGGGGGAGGACAGTGTGGTGGGAAGGACTGGGGGAGGACAGGGTGGTGGGAAGGACTGGGGGAGGACAGGGTGGTGGGAAGGACTGGGGGAGGACAGGGTGTGGTTGAGGACTGAGGGAGGACAGGGTGGTGGGGAGGACTGGGGGAGGACAGGGTGATGGGAAGGACTGGGGGAGGACAGGGTGTGGGAAGGACTGGGGGAGGACAGGGTGATGGGAAGGACTGGGGGAGGACAGGGTGATGGGAAGGACTGGGGGAGGACAGGGTGGTGGGAAGGACTGGGGGAGGACAGGGTGATGGGAAGGACTGGGGGAGGACAGGGTGGTGGGAAGGACTGGGGGAGGACAGGGTGGTGGGAAGGACTGGGGGAGGACAGGGTGATGGGAAGGACTGAGGGAGGACGGGGTGATGGGAAGGACTGGGGGAGGACAGGGTGGTGGGAAGGACTGGGGGAGGACAGGGTGGTGGGAAGGACTGGGGGAGGACAGGGTGGTGGGAAGGACTGGGGGAGGACAGGGTGTGGTTGAGGACTGAGGGAGGACAGGGTGGTGGGGAGGACTGGGGGAGGACAGGGTGATGGGAATCTGGGGGAGGACTGCGGGAGGACAGGGTGATGGGAAGGACTGGGGGAGGACAGGGTGTGGTTGAGGACTGAGGGAGGACAGGGTGGTGGGAAGGACTGGGGGAGGACAGGGTGGTGGGAAGGACTGGGGGAGGACTGCGGGAGGACAGGGTGATTGGAAGGACTGGGGGAGGACAGGGTGTGGTTGAGGACTGAGGGAGGACAGGGTGATGGGAAGGACTGGGGGAGGACAGGGTGATGGGAAGGACTGCGGGAGGACAGGGTGGTGGGGAGGACTGGGGGAGGACAGGGTGGTGGGAAGGACTGAGGGAGGACAGGGTGGTGGGGAGGACTGGGGTAGGACTGGGGGAGGACAGGGTGATGGGAAGGACGGAGGGAGGACAGGGTGGTGGGGAGGACTGGGGGAGGACAGGGTGGTGGGAAGGACTGAGGGAGGACAGGGTGGTGGGAAGGACTGGGGGAGGACAGGGTGTGGTTGAGGACTGAGGGAGGACAGGGTGATGGGAAGGACTGGGGGAGGACAGGGTGATGGGAAGGACTGAGGGAGGACAGGGTGGTGGGAAGGACTGGGGGAGGACAGGGTGGTGGGAAGGACTGGGGGAGGACAGGGTGGTGGGAAGGACTGGGGGGGGACAGGGTGGTGGGAAGGACTGGGGGAGGACAGTGTGGTGGGAAGGACTGGGGGAGGACAGGGTGATGGGAAGGACTGGGGGAGGACAGGGTGTGGTTGAGGACTGAGGGAGGACAGGGGGAGGACAGGGTGGTGGGAAGGACTGGGGGGGGGACAGGGTGGTGGGAAGGACTGGGGGAGGACAGGGTGGTGGTAAGGACTGGGGGAGGACAGGGTGATGGGAAGGACTGAGGGAGGACGGGGTGATGGGAAGGACTGGGGGAGGACAGGGTGGTGGGAAGGACTGGGGGAGGACAGGGTGGTGGAAAGGACTGGGGGAGGACAGGGTGGTGGGAAGGACTGGGGGAGGACAGGGTGATGGGACGGACTGGGGGAGGACAGTGTGGTGGGAAGGACTGGGGGAGGACAGGGTGTGGTTGAGGACTGGGGGAGGACAGGGTGGTGGGAAGGACTGGGGGAGGACAGGGTGGTGGGGAGGACTGGGGGAGGACAGGGTGGTGGGAAGGACTGGGGGAGGACAGGGTGGTGGGGAGGACTGGGGGAGGACAGGGTGTGGGAAGGACTGGGGGAGGACAGGGTGGTGGGAAGGACTGGGGGAGGACTGGGTGGTGGAAGGACTGGGGGAGGACAGGGTGTGGTTGAGGACTGGGGGAGGACAGGGTGGTGGGAAGGACTGGGGGAGGACAGGATGGTGGGAAGGACTGGGGGAGGACAGGGTGGTGGGAAGGACTGGGGGAGGACAGGGTGATGGGAAGGACTGAGGGAGGATAGGGTGGTGGGAAGGACTGGGGGAGGACAGGGTGGTGGGAAGGACTGGGGGAGGACAGGGTGATGGGAAGGACTGGGGGAGGACAGGGTGGTGGGAAGGACTGGGGGAGGACAGGGTGGTGGGAAGGACTGGGGGAGGACAGGGTGTGGTTGAGGACTGAGGAAGGACAGGGGGAGGACAGGGTGGTGGGAAGGACTGGGGGAGGACAGGGTGGTGGGAAGGACTGGGGGAGGACAGGGTGGTGGGAAGGACTGGGGGAGGACAGGGTGATGGGAAGGACTGAGGGAGGATAGGGTGGTGGGAAGGACTGGGGGAGGACAGGGTGGTGGGAAGGACTGGGGGAGGACAGGGTGATGGGAAGGACTGGGGGAGGACAGGGTGGTGGGAAGGACTGGGGGAGGACAGGGTGGTGGGAAGGACTGGGGGAGGACAGGGTGTGGTTGAGGACTGGGGGAGGACAGGGTGGTGGGAAGGACTGGGGGAGGACAGGGTGATGGGAAGGACTGAGGGAGGACAGGGTGGTGGGAAGGACTGGGGGAGGACAGGGTGGTGGGAAGGACTGGGGGAGGACAGGGTGATGGGAAGGACTGAGGGAGGACAGGGTGGTGGGAAGGACTGGGGGAGGACACGGTGGTGGGAAGGACTGGGGGAGGACAGCGTGGTTGGAATGGACTGGGGGAGGACAGGGTGATGGGAAGGACTGGGGGAGGACAGGGTGGTGGAAAGGACTGGGGGAGGACAGGGTGGTGGGAAGGACTGGGGGAGGACAGGGTGATGGGAAGGACTGAGGGAGGACGGGGTGATGGGAAGGACTGGGGGAGGACAGGGTGGTGGGAAGGACTGTGGGAGGACAGGGTGTGGTTGAGGACTGGGGGAGGACAGGGTGGTGGGAAGGACTGGGGGAGGACAGGGTGATGGGAAGGACTGAGGGAGGACGGGGTGGTGGGAAGGACTGGGGGAGGACAGGGTGGTGGGAAGGACTGGGGGAGGACAGGGTGATGGGAAGGACTGAGGGAGGACAGGGTGGTGGGAAGGACTGGGGGAGGACAGGGTGGTGGGAAAGACTGGGGGAGGACAGGGTGGTGGGAAGGACTGGGGGAGGACAGGGTGGTGGGAAGGACTCGGGGAGGACAGGGTGATGGGAAGGACTGAGGGAGGACGGGGTGATGGGAAGGACTGAGGGAGGACAGGGTGGTGGGAAGGACTTGGGGAGGACAGGGTGGTGGGAAGGACTGGGGGGAGACAGGGTGGTGGGAAGGACTGGGGGAGGACAGGGTGTGGTTTAGGACTGAGGGAGGACAGGGTGATGGGAAGGACTGGGGGAGGACAGGGTGGTGGGAAGGACTGGGGGAGGACAGGGTGGAGGGGTGAACTGGGGGAGGACAGGGTGGTGGGAAGGACTGGGGGAGGACAGCGTGGTGGGAAGGACTGGGGGAGGACAGCGTGGTGGGAAGGACTGGGGGAGGACAGGGTGTGGTTGAAGACTGGGGGAGAACAGGGTGGTGGGAAGGACTGAGGGAGGACAGGGTGATGGGAAGGACTGGGGGAGGACAGGGTGGTGGGGAGGACTGGGGAGGACAGGGTGGTGGGGAGGACTGGGGGAGGACAGGGTGTGGTTGAGGACTGAGGGAGGACAGGGTGATGGGAAGGACTGGGGGAGGACAGGGTGGTGGGAAGGACTGGGGGAGGACAGGGTGATGGGAAGGACTGGGGGAGGACAGGGTGGTGGGAAGGACTGGGGGAGGACAGGGTGGTGGGAAGGACTGGGGGAGGACTGGGGGAGGACAGGGTGTGGTTGAGGACTGGGGGAGGACAGGGTGGTGGGAAGGACTGGGGGAGGACAGGGTGGTGGGAAGGACTGGGGGAGGACAGGGTGTGGTTGAGGACTGAGGGAGGACAGGGTGATGGGAAGGACTGGGGGAGGACAGGGTGGTGGGAAGGACTGGGGGAGGACAGGGTGATGGGAAGGACTGGGGGAGGACAGCGTGGTGGGAAGGACTGGGGGAGGACAGGGTGGTGGGAAGGACTGGGGGAGGACAGGGTGGTGGGAAGGACTGGGGGAGGACAGGGTGGTGGGAAGGACTCGGGGAGGACAGGGTGATGGGAAGGACTGTGGGAGGACGGGGTGATGGGAAGGACTGAGGGAGGACAGGGTGGTGGGAAGGACTTGGGGAGGACAGGGTGGTGGGAAGGACTGGGGGGAGACAGGGTGGTGGGAAGGACTGGGGGAGGACAGGGTGTGGTTTAGGACTGAGGGAGGACAGGGTGATGGGAAGGACTGGGGGAGGACAGGGTGGTGGGAAGGACTGGGGGAGGACAGGGTGGAGGGGAGAACTGGGGGAGGACAGGGTGGTGGGAAGGACTGGGGGAGGACAGCGTGGTGGGAAGGACTGGGGGAGGACAGCGTGGTGGGAAGGACTGGGGGAGGACAGGGTGTGGTTGAGGACTGGGGGAGAACAGGGTGGTGGGAAGGACTGAGGGAGGACAGGGTGATGGGAAGGACTGGGGGAGGACAGGGTGGTGGGGAGGACTGGGGGAGGACAGGGTGGTGGGGAGGACTGGGGGAGGACAGGGTGTGGTTGAGGACTGAGGGAGGACAGGGTGATGGGAAGGACTGGGGGAGGACAGGGTGGTGGGAAGGACTGGGGGAGGACAGGGTGATGGGAAGGACTGGGGGAGGACAGGGTGGTGGGAAGGACTGGGGGAGGACAGGGTGGTGGGAAGGACTGGGGGAGGACTGGGGGAGGACAGGGTGTGGTTGAGGACTGGGGGAGGACAGGGTGGTGGGAAGGACTGGGGGAGGACAGGGTGGTGGGGAGGACTGGGGGAGGACAGGGTGTGGTTGAGGACTGAGGGAGGACAGGGTGATGGGAAGGACTGGGGGAGGACAGGGTGGTGGGAAGGACTGGGGGAGGACAGGGTGATGGGAAGGACTGGGGGAGGACAGGGTGGTGGGAAGGACTGGGGGAGGACAGGGTGGTGGGAATGACTGGGGGAGGACTGGGGGAGGACAGGGTGTGGTTGAGGACTGGGGGAGGACAGGGTGGTGGGAAGGACTGGGGGAGGACAGGGTGGTGGGAAGGACTGGGGGAGGACAGGGTGTGGTTGAGGACTGAGGGAGGACGGGGTGATGGGAAGGACTGGGGGAGGACAGGGTGATGTGAAGGACTGGGGGAGGACAGGGTGTGGTGGGAAGGACTGGGGGAGGACAGGGTGTGGTTGAGGACTGGGGGAGGACAGGGTGTGGTGGGAAGGACTGGGGGAGGACTGGGGGAGGACAGGGTGTGGTTGAGGACTGGGGGAGGACAGGGTGGTGGGAAGGACTGGGGGAGGACTGGGGAGGACAGGGTGTGGTTGAGGACTGGGGGAGGACAGGGTGGTGGGAAGGACTGGGGGAGGACAGGGTGGTGGAAAGGACTGAGGGAGGACAGGGTGATGGGAAGGACTGGGGGAGGACTGGGGGAGGACAGGGTGATGGGAAGGACTGGGGGAGGACAGGGTGATGGGAAGGACTGGGGGAGGACAGGGTGGTGGGAAGGACTGGGGGAGGACTGGGGAGGACAGGGTGTGGTTGAGGACTGGGGGAGGACAGGGTGGTGGGAAGGACTGGGGGAGGACAGGGTGGTGGGAAGGACTGAGGGAGGACAGGGTGGTGGGAAGGACTGGGGGGGACAGGGTGTGGTTGAGGACTGGGGGAGGACAGGGCGATGGGAAGGACTGGGGGAGGACAGGGTGGTGGGAAGGACTGAGGGAGGACAGGGTGGTGGGAAGGACTGGGGGAGGACAGGGTGGTGGGAAGGACTGAGGGAGGACAGGGTGGTGGGAAGGACTGGGGGAGTACAGGGTGTGGTTGAGGACTGAGGGAGGACAGGGTGATGGGAAGGACTGGGGGAGGACAGGGTGGTGGGAAGGACTGAGGGAGGACAGGGTGATGGGAAGGACTGGGGGAGGACAGGGTGTGGTTGAGGACTAAGGGAGGACAGTATGCTGGGGAGGAATGAGGGAGGACAGAGGGGGGACAGTGTATGCTGGGGAGGACTGAGGGAGGACAGTGTGGTGGGGAGGACTGAGGGAGGACAGTGTGGTGGGGAGGATTTGAAGGAGGACAGTGTGATGGGGGAGGACTGGGGGAGGACAGTGTCGTGGGGGGTGGGCTGAGGGAGGACAGTGTATTGGG
Source organism: Salvelinus fontinalis (assembly GCF_029448725.1). Lineage (NCBI taxonomy): Eukaryota > Metazoa > Chordata > Actinopteri > Salmoniformes > Salmonidae > Salvelinus > Salvelinus fontinalis. The sequence goes on from NW_026600256.1 coordinate 288,639, forward strand.
GGAGGACTGAGGGAGGACAGTGTGATGGGGGAGGACTGAGGGAGGACAGTGTGGTGGGGAGGACTGAGGGAGGACAGTGTGGTGGGGAGGATTTGAGGGAGGACAGTGTAATGGGAGAGGACTGAGGGAGGACAGTGTCGTGGGGGGTGGGCTGAGGGAGGACAGAGTGATGGGGGAGGACTGAGGGAGGACAGCATCGTGGGGGGTGGGCTGAGGGATGACAGTGTATTGGGGGAGGACTGAGGGAGGACAGTGTGATGGGGGAGGACTGAGGGAGGACAGTGTGATGGGGAGGACTGAGGGAGGACAGTGTGGTGGGGAGGACTGAGGGAGGACAGTGTGATGGGGGAGGACTGAGGGAGGACAGTGTGTTGGGGGAGGACTGAGGGAGGACAGCGTCGTGGGGGGTGGGCTGAGGGATGACAGTGTATTGGGGGAGGACTGAGGGAGGACAGGGTGATGGGAAGGACTGGGGGAGGACAGGGTGTGGTTGAGGACTAAGGGAGGACAGTATGCTGGGGAGGAATGAGGGAGGACAGAGGGGGGACAGTGTATGCTGGGGAGGACTGAGGGAGGACAGTGTGGTGGGGAGGACTGAGGGAGGACAGTGTGGTGGGGAGGATTTGAAGGAGGACAGTGTGATGGGGGAGGACTGGGGGAGGACAGTGTCGTGGGGGGTGGGCTGAGGGAGGACAGTGTATTGGGGGAGGACTGAGGGAGGACAGTGTGATGGGGAGGACTGAGGGAGGACAGTGTGGTGGGGAGGACTGAGGGAGGACAGTGTGATGGGGGAGGACTGAGGGAGGACAGAGGGGGGACAGTGTATGCTGGGGAGGACTGAGGGAGGACAGTGTGGTGGGGAGGACTGAGGGAGGACAGTGTGGTGGGGAGGATTTGAGGGAGGACAGTGTAATGGGAGAGGACTGAGGGAGGACAGTGTCGTGGGGGGTGGGCTGAGGGAGGACAGAGTGATGGGGGAGGACTGAGGGAGGACAGCATCGTGGGGGGTGGGCTGAGGGATGACAGTGTATTGGGGGAGGACTGAGGGAGGACAGTGTGATGGGGGAGGACTGAGGGAGGACAGTGTGATGGGGAGGACTGAGGGAGGACAGTGTGGTGGGGGAGGACTGAGGGAGGACAGTGTGATGGGGGAGGACTGAGGGAGGACAGTGTGTTGGGGGAGGACTGAGGGAGGACAGCGTCGTGGGGGGTGGGCTGAGGGAGGACAGTGTGTTGGGGGAGGACTGAGGGAGGACAGCGTCGTGGGGGGTGGGCTGAGGGATGACAGTGTATTGGGGGAGGACTGAGGGAGGACAGTGTGATGGGGGAGGACTGAGGGAGGACAGTGTGGTGGGGGGAGGACTGAGGGAGGACAGTGTGGTGGGGGGAGGACTGAGTTGGTACTGAGGGAGGACAGTGTGGTGGGGGGAGGACTGAGGGGGGTGGGTGTTGGTGAGAGGAGGATTTAGATGTCTTGGTCTGTGTTTGTGTCCTCAGCTTTGAGCTCTGTTTAGCTCTCTCTCTCTCCTCAGAGGCCCCCTGTGGGAAAACCAAACAGGAGTCTGCTGTGTCTCAAGTGGTCAGAGCTGGCCTCCAGGTGACTACCACACACAGTGGTGTCTAGCCTCCAGGTGACTACCACACACAGTGGTGCTGGCCTCCAGGTGACTACCACACACAGTGGTGCTGGCCTCCAGGTGACTACCACACACAGTGGTGTCTAGCCTCCAGGTCACTACCACACACAGTGGTGTCTAGCCTCCAGGTGACTACCACACACAGTGGTGTCTAGCCTCCAGGTCACTACCACACACAGTGGTGTCTAGCCTCCAGGTGACTACCACACACAGTGGTGCTGGCCTCCAGGTGACTACCACACACAGTGGTGTCTAGCCTCCAGGTCACTACCACACACAGTGGTGCTGGCCTCCAGGTGACTACCACACACAGTGGTGTCAAGCCTCCAGGTGACTACCACACACAGTGGTGTCTAGCCTCCAGGTGACTACCCCACACAGTGGTGTCTAGCCTCCATGTGACTACCACACACAGTGGTGCTGTCCTCCAGGTGACTACCCCACACAGTGGTGTCTAGCCTCCATGTGACTACCACACACAGTGGTGCTGTCCTCCAGGTGACTACCCCACACAGTGGTGTCTAGCCTCCAGGTGACTACCACACACAGTGGTGTCTAGCTTCCAGGTGACTACCACACACAGTGGTGCTGGCTTCCGGGTGACTACCACACACAGTGGTGCTGGCTTCCGGGTGACTACCACACACAGTGGTGCTGGCCTCCAGGTGACTACCACACACAGTGGTGCTGGCCTCCAGGTGACTACCACACACAGTGGTGCTGGCCTCCAGGTGACTACCACACACAGTGGTGCTGGCCTCAAGGTGACTACCACACACAGTGGTGTCTAGCCTCCATGTGACTACCACACACAGTGGTGCTGGCCTCCAGGTGACTACCACACACAGTGGTGCTGGCTTCCAGGTGACTACCACACACAGTGGTGTCTAGCCTCCATGTGACTACCACACACAGTGGTGCTGTCCTCCAGGTCACTACCACACACAGTGGTGTCTAGCCTCCAGGTGACTACCACACACAGTGGTGCTGGCCTCCAGGTGACTACCACACACAGTGGTGCTGGCCTCCAGGTGACTACCACACACAGTGGTGCTGGCCTCCAGGTGACTACCACACACAGTGGTGTCTAGCCTCCAGGTGACTACCACACACAGTGGTGCTGGCCTCCAGGTGACTACCACACACAGTGGTGTCTAGCCTCCAGGTCACTACCACACACAGTGGTGCTGGCCTCCAGGTGACTACCACACACAGTGGTGCTGGCCTCCAGGTGACTACCACACACAGTGGTGCTGGCCTCCAGGTGACTACCACACACAGTGGTGTCTAGCCTCCAGGTCACTACCACACACAGTGGTGCTGTCCTCCAGGTGACTACCACACACAGTGGTGCTGGCCTCCAGGTGACTACCACACACAGTGGTGTCTAGCCTCCAGGTGACTACCACACACAGTGGTGCTGGCCTCCAGGTGACTACCACACACAGTGGTGTCTAGCCTCCAGGTCACTACCACACACAGTGGTGCTGGCCTCCAGGTGACTACCACACACAGTGGTGTCTAGCCTCCAGGTGACTACCACACACAGTGGTGTCTAGCCTCCAGGTGACTACCACACACAGTGGTGCTGGCCTCCAGGTGACTACCACACACAGTGGTGTCTAGCCTCCAGGTGACTACCACACACAGTGGTGTCTAGCCTCCAGGTGACTACCACACACAGTGGTGCTGTCCTCCAGGTGACTACCACACACAGTGGTGCTGGTCTCCAGGTGACTACCACACACAGTGGTGCTGTCCTCCAGGTCACTACCACACACAGTGGTGTCTAGCCTCCAGGTGACTACCACACACAGTGGTGTCTAGCCTCCAGGTGACTACCACACACAGTGGTGTCTAGCCTCCAGGTGACTATCACACACAGTGGTGCTGGTCTCCAGGTGACTACCACACACAGTGGTGCTGGCCTGGCCCACAGGTTTAGGAATAATTCCATTTAAATTCCAGTAAATTCAGGAAAGTTGACCTCCCTCGGGAAATTGGTTTGGCCATATTAACAT
>NW_026600256.1:297296-345197 GCF_029448725.1 Salvelinus fontinalis
GATTACACATTTAGAAGACAACATACTTCTATCTGTGTTTTTGAGTGGGTGAATAAAGGTTTAAATCTCATTGATCAACTTTTCAACCAGATATTATCCAGATATCCTCATAGAAATGACGCTGTGTGCCCAGTGGGATGCCTCTAAGGACATTCATTTCAATTAGACTGGTTCGGATTTCTCCCTGAGCAAAATGGCTGCCATTATCATACCATTCTGGAACACTGAGGGTTGATGACATAGTAATTGAAAGGGATCTCTATGGTCAGCCAAAAGGTTTCATATGAACATGGAGCCATACTTATAATGGCTTTGGGGATGTTGGCTCTAAAAGCACTGTGTTGGCATGTAATGTATGCCTGTGTCTGTGCATGACAACCTTACAAAAGACATCCTCTATTTCATTTTGGAGATTCATTCCAGTTCTATTACCAGAAATCACCATGATGGAGAACAGCTAAACTCATGCAATATGCTTCATAGCAAAGTGCAGAAGATCAGTCATTTTAGGAACTGGGGGGTGAGGAACATCAACAAAAAACGACAAAGGTTGTCATTGCAAGTAGAAATGTGTTCTGATATGACTTGGCTGTTTAAATGAAGAACACATGTAGACGCTACCGGACCCCACAGAGCTGTCAGGTTAGAGCCTACCTGCAGAGGGTAGAGGCGGAATATCAGGTAATATAGCCTACCTGCAGAGGGTAGAGGCTGAATATCAGGTAATATAGCCTACCTGCAGAGGGTAGAGGCTGAATATCAGGTAATAGAGCCTACCTAGAGTGGGTAGAGGCTGAATGTCAGGTAATATAACCTACCTGTGGAGGGTAGAGGCTGAATATCAGGTAATATAACCTACCTGTGGAGGGTAGAGGCTGAATGTCAGGTAATAGAGCCTACCTGTGGAGGGTAGAAGCTGAATGTCAGGTAATATAGCCTACCTGCAGTGGGTAGAGGCTGAATGTCAGGTAATAGAGCCTACCTGTGGAGGGTAGAAGCTGAATGTCAGGTAATATAGCCTACCTGTGGAGGGTAGAGGCTGAATGTCAGGTAATATAGCCTACCTGTGGAGGGTAGAGGCTGAATGTCAGGTAATAGAGCCTACCTGTGGAGGGTAGAAGCTGAATGTCAGGTAATATAGCCTACCTGCTGAGGGTAGAGGCTGAATGTCAGGTAATATAGCCTACCTGTGGAGGGTAGAGGCTGAATGTCAGGTAATATAGACTACCTGTGGAGGGTAGAGGCTGAATATCAGGTAATATAGCCTACCTGTGGAGGGTAGAGGCTGAATGCCAGGTAATATAGGCTACCTGTGGAGGGTAGAGGCTGAATCCCAAGTGGCTCCCTATTCCCTCTATAGTGTACTACTTTTGACCAGAGCCCTATGGGGCCACCTACCGGCCCTAGTCAAAAGCAGTACACTATATAGGGAACAGGGTGTCCTCTGGGATGCAGCCATAGAGGGATACACACAGGCCTGTACCATGCAGCTGTGACCAGACATCACACTTAGTAGTAGAATGGTCCCCATCAAGGCGTTGGCCAGTGCGGATGATTGAAACCACACAGCTCAATTGATCCATCCACATGGCCACTCTAAAGGGCGTAGGGAGGTTAGGAACTAATCGGGATTTCAAAGTGAATATGCTGTGTGAAAAGAGTTTCACCATCCATCCAGTAGGTTTTGGCCCCTAACATGAATTGTGATTGTCAACTATGAGAAAAATGTATACATCTCCACATACATAAGAGCAACACATCGTCTGTAACTCAAAGTAGTCAGTAAGAGTAGACAGTAAAACTAGTCAGTAAAACTAGACAGTAAAACTAGACAGTAAAACTAGACAGCACGACTAGACAGTAAGACTAGACAGTAAGACTAGACAGTAAGACTAGACAGTAAAACTAGACAGTACGACTAGACAGTACGACTAGACAGTAAGAGTAGACAGTAAGAGTAGACAGTAAGACTAGACAGTAAGAGTAGACAGTAAGAGTAGACAGTAAGACTAGACAGTAAGAGTAGACAGTAAGAGTAGACAGTAAAACTAGACAGTACGACTAGACAGTAAGACTAGACAGTAAGACTAGACAGTAAGAGTAGACAGTAAAACTAGACAGTAAGACTAGACAGTAGGACTAGACAGTAAGAGTAGACAGTAAAACTAGACAGTAAGACTAGACAGTAAGACTAGACAGTAAGACTAGACAGTTAAACTAGACAGTAAAACCAGACAGTAAGACTAGACAGTAAAACTAGACAGTAAAACTAGACGTAAAACTAGACAGTAAGACTAGACAGTAAAACTAGACAGTAAGACTAGACAGTAAAACCAGACAGTAAGCCTAGACAGTAAGCCTAGACAGTAAGCCTAGACAGTAAAACTAGACAGTAAGAGTAGACAGTAAAACTAGACAGTAAAACTAGACAGTAAGAGTAGACAGTAAGACTAGACAGTAAGACTAGACAGTAAGAGTAGACAGTAAAACTAGACAGTAGGACTAGACAGTAAAACCAGACAGTAAGCCTAGACAGTAAGCCTAGACAGTAAAACTAGACAGTAAGAGTAGACAGTACGAGTAGAAAGTAAAGCTAGACAGTAAGAGTAGACAGTAAGAGTAGACAGTAAGACTAGACAGTAAGACTAGACAGTAAAACTAGGCAGTAAGACTAGACAGTAAGACTAGACAGTAAAACTAGACAGTAAAACTAGACAGTAAGAGTAGACAGTAAAACTAGACAGTACGACTAGACAGTAAAACCAGACAGTAAAACTAGACAGTCAGACTAGACAGTAAAACTAGACAGTAAAACTAGACAGTAAAACTAGACAGTAAGACGAGACAGTTAAACTAGACAGTAAAACTAGACAGTAAAACTAGACAGTAAAACTAGACAGTAAGACTAGACAGTAAAACTAGACAGTAAGACTAGACAGTAAAACTAGACAGTAAAACTAGACAGTAAGACTAGACAGTAAAACTAGACAGTAAAACTAGACAGTAAAACTAGACAGTAAGACTAGACAGTAAAACTAGACAGTAAAACTAGACAGTAAAACCAGACAGTAATACTAGACAGTAAGAGTAGACAGTAAAACTAGACAGTAAAACCAGACAGTAAGACTAGACAGTAAAACTAGACAGTAAAACTAGACAGTAAAACTAGACAGTAAGACTAGACAGTAAAACTAGACAGTAAGACTAGACAGTAAAACCAGACAGTAAGCCTAGACAGTAAGCCTAGACAGTAAGCCTAGACAGTAAAACTAGACAGTAAGAGTAGACAGTAAAACTAGACAGTAAAACTAGACAGTAAGAGTAGACAGTAAGAGTAGACAGTAAGACTAGACAGTAAGACTAGACAGTAAGAGTAGACAGTAAAACTAGACAGTAGGACTAGACAGTAAAACCAGACAGTAAGCCTAGACAGTAAGCCTAGACAGTAAAACTAGACAGTAAGAGTAGACAGTACGAGTAGAAAGTAAAGCTAGACAGTAAGAGTAGACAGTAAGAGTAGACAGTAAGACTAGACAGTAAGACTAGACAGTAAAACTAGGCAGGAAGACTAGACAGTAAGACTAGACAGTAAAACTAGACAGTAAAACTAGACAGTAAGAGTAGAAAGTAAAACTAGACAGTACGACTAGACAGTAAAACCAGACAGTAAAACTAGACAGTAAGACTAGACAGTAAAACTAGACAGTAAAACTAGACAGTAAAACTAGACAGTAAGACGAGACAGTTAAACTAGACAGTAAAACTAGACAGTAAAACTAGACAGTAAAACTAGACAGTAAGACTAGACAGTAAAACTAGACAGTAAGACTAGACAGTAAAACTAGACAGTAAAACTAGACAGTAAAACTAGACAGTAAGACTAGACAGTAAAACTAGACAGTAAAACTAGACAGTAAAACTAGACAGTAAGACTAGACAGTAAAACTAGACAGTAAAACTAGACAGTAAAACCAGACAGTAAGACTAGACAGTAAGAGTAGACAGTAAAACTAGACAGTAAAACTAGACAGTAAGACTAGACAGTAAAACTAGACAGTAAGACTAGACAGTAAAACGAGTCAGTAAAACTAGACAGTAAAACCAGACAGTAAAACTAGACAGTAAGACTAGACAGTAAAACTAGACAGTAAGAGTAGACAGTAAGACTAGACAGTAAGAGTAGACAGTAAGACTAGACAGTAAGACTAGACAGTAAAACTAGACAGTAAGACTAGACAGTAAGACTAGACAGTAAGACTAGACAGTTAAACTAGACAGTAAAACCAGACAGTAAGACTAGACAGTAAAACTAGACAGTAAAACTAGACGTAAAACTAGACAGTAAGACTAGACAGTAAAACTAGACAGTAAGACTAGACAGTAAAACCAGACAGTAAGCCTAGACAGTAAGCCTAGACAGTAAGCCTAGACATTAAAACTAGACAGTAAGAGTAGACAGTAAAACTAGACAGTAAAACTAGACAGTAAGAGTAGACAGTAAGACTAGACAGTATGACTAGACAGTAAGAGTAGACAGTAAAACTAGACAGTAGGACTAGACAGTAAAACCAGACAGTAAGCCTAGACAGTAAGCCTAGACAGTAAAACTAGACAGTAAGAGTAGACAGTACGAGTAGAAAGTAAAGCTAGACAGTAAGAGTAGACAGTAAGAGTAGACAGTAAGACTAGACAGTAAGACTAGACAGTAAAACTAGGCAGTAAGACTAGACAGTAAGACTAGACAGTAAAACTAGACAGTAAAACTAGACAGTAAGAGTAGACAGTAAGAGTAGACAGTACGACTAGACAGTAAAACCAGACAGTAAAACTAGACAGTAAGACTAGACAGTAAGACTAGACAGTTAAACTAGACAGTAAAACTAGACAGTAAAACTAGACAGTAAAACTAGACAGTAAGACTAGACAGTAAAACTAGACAGTAAGACTAGACAGTAAAACTAGACAGTAAAACTAGACAGTAAAACTAGACAGTAAGACTAGACAGTAAAACTAGACAGTAAAACTAGACAGTAAAACTAGACAGTAAGACTAGACAGTAAAACTAGACAGTAAAACTAGACAGTAAAACCAGACAGTAAGACTAGACAGTAAGAGTAGACAGTAAAACTAGACAGTAAAACCAGACAGTAAGACTAGACAGTAAAACTAGACAGTAAAACTAGACGTAAAACTAGACAGTAAGACTAGACAGTAAAACTAGACAGTAAGACTAGACAGTAAAACCAGACAGTAAGCCTAGACAGTAAGCCTAGACAGTAAGCCTAGACAGTAAAACTAGACAGTAAGAGTAGACAGTAAAACTAGACAGTAAAACTAGACAGTAAGAGTAGACAGTAAGAGTAGACAGTAAGACTAGACAGTAAGACTAGACAGTAAGAGTAGACAGTAAAACTAGACAGTAGGACTAGACAGTAAAACCAGACAGTAAGCCTAGACAGTAAGCCTAGACAGTAAAACTAGACAGTAAGAGTAGACAGTACGAGTAGAAAGTAAAGCTAGACAGTAAGAGTAGACAGTAAGAGTAGACAGTAAAACTAGACAGTAAGACTAGACAGTAAAACTAGGCAATAAGACTAGACAGTAAGACTAGACAGTAAAACTAGACAGTAAAACTAGACAGTAAGAGTAGACAGTAAAACTAGACAGTACGACTAGACAGTAAAACCAGACAGTAAAACTAGACAGTAAGACTAGACAGTAAAACTAGACAGTAAAACTAGACAGTAAAACTAGACAGTAAGACGAGACAGTTAAACTAGACAGTAAAACTAGACAGTAAAACTAGACAGTAAAACTAGACAGTAAGACTAGACAGTAAAACTAGACAGTAAGACTAGACAGTAAAACTAGACAGTAAAACTAGACAGTAAGACTAGACAGTAAGACTAGACAGTAAAACTAGACAGTAAAACTAGACAGTAAAACTAGACAGTAAGACTAGACAGTAAAACTAGACAGTAAGACTAGACAGTAAAACCAGACAGTAAGCCTAGACAGTAAGCCTAGACAGTAAGCCTAGACATTAAAACTAGACAGTAAGAGTAGACAGTAAAACTAGACAGTAAAACTAGACAGTAAGAGTAGACAGTAAGACTAGACAGTAAGACTAGACAGTAAGAGTAGACAGTAAAACTAGACAGTAGGACTAGACAGTAAAACCAGACAGTAAGCCTAGACAGTAAGCCTAGACAGTAAAACTAGACAGTAAGAGTAGACAGTACGAGTAGAAAGTAAAGCTAGACAGTAAGAGTAGACAGTAAGAGTAGACAGTAAGACTAGACAGTAAGACTAGACAGTAAAACTAGGCAGTAAGACTAGACAGTAAGACTAGACAGTAAAACTAGACAGTAAAACTAGACAGTAAGAGTAGACAGTAAGAGTAGACAGTACGACTAGACAGTAAAACCAGACAGTAAAACTAGACAGTAAGACTAGACAGTAAAACTAGACAGTAAAACTAGACAGTAAGACGAGACAGTTAAACTAGACAGTAAAACTAGACAGTAAAACTAGACAGTAAAACTAGACAGTAAGACTAGACAGTAAAACTAGACAGTAAGACTAGACAGTAAAACTAGACAGTAAAACTAGACAGTAAAACTAGACAGTAAGACTAGACAGTAAAACTAGACAGTAAAACTAGACAGTAAAACTAGACAGTAAGACTAGACAGTAAGACTAGACAGTAAGAGTAGACAGTAAAACTAGACAGTAGGACTAGACAGTAAAACCAGACAGTAAGCCTAGACAGTAAGCCTAGACAGTAAAACTAGACAGTAAGAGTAGACAGTACGAGTAGAAAGTAAAGCTAGACAGTAAGAGTAGACAGTAAGAGTAGACAGTAAGACTAGACAGTAAGACTAGACAGTAAAACTAGGCAGTAAGACTAGACAGTAAAACTAGACAGTAAAACTAGACAGTAAAACTAGACAGTAAGAGTAGACAGTAAGAGTAGACAGTACGACTAGACAGTAAAACCAGACAGTAAAACTAGACAGTAAGACTAGACAGTAAAACTAGACAGTAAAACTAGACAGTAAAACTAGACAGTAAGACGAGACAGTTAAACTAGACAGTAAAACTAGACAGTAAAACTAGACAGTAAAACTAGACAGTAAGACTAGACAGTAAAACTAGACAGTAAGACTAGACAGTAAAACTAGACAGTAAAACTAGACAGTAAAACTAGACAGTAAGACTAGACAGTAAAACTAGACAGTAAAACTAGACAGTAAAACTAGACAGTAAGACTAGACAGTAAAACTAGACAGTAAAACTAGACAGTAAAACCAGACAGTAAGACTAGACAGTAAGAGTAGACAGTAAAACTAGACAGTAAAACCAGACAGTAAGACTAGACAGTAAAACTAGACAGTAAAACTAGACGTAAAACTAGACAGTAAGACTAGACAGTAAAACTAGACAGTAAGACTAGACAGTAAAACCAGACAGTAAGCCTAGACAGTAAGCCTAGACAGTAAGCCTAGACAGTAAAACTAGACAGTAAGAGTAGACAGTAAAACTAGACAGTAAAACTAGACAGTAAGAGTAGACAGTAAGAGTAGACAGTAAGACTAGACAGTAAGACTAGACAGTAAGAGTAGACAGTAAAACTAGACAGTAGGACTAGACAGTAAAACCAGACAGTAAGCCTACACAGTAAGCCTAGACAGTAAAACTAGACAGTAAGAGTAGACAGTACGAGTAGAAAGTAAAGCTAGACAGTAAGAGTAGACAGTAAGAGTAGACAGTAAGACTAGACAGTAAGACTAGACAGTAAAACTAGGCAGTAAGACTAGACAGTAAGACTAGACAGTAAAACTAGACAGTAAAACTAGACAGTAAGAGTAGACAGTAAAACTAGACAGTACGACTAGACAGTAAAACCAGACAGTAAAACTAGACAGTAAGACTAGACAGTAAAACTAGACAGTAAAACTAGACAGTAAAACTAGACAGTAAGACGAGACAGTTAAACTAGACAGTAAAACTAGACAGTAAAACTAGACAGTAAAACTAGACAGTAAGACTAGACAGTAAAACTAGACAGTAAGACTAGACAGTAAAACTAGACAGTAAAACTAGACAGTAAAACTAGACAGTAAGACTAGACAGTAAAACTAGACAGTAAAACTAGACAGTAAAACTAGACAGTAAGACTAGACAGTAAAACTAGACAGTAAAACTAGACAGTAAAACCAGACAGTAAGACTAGACAGTAAGAGTAGACAGTAAAACTAGACAGTAAAACTAGACAGTAAGACTAGACAGTAAGACTAGACAGTAAAACTAGACGTAAAACTAGACAGTAAGACTAGACAGTAAAACTAGACGTAAAACTAGACAGTAAGACTAGACAGTAAAACTAGACAGTAAGACTAGACAGTAAAACCAGACAGTAAGCCTAGACAGTAAGCCTAGACAGTAAGCCTAGACAGTAAAACTAGACAGTAAGAGTAGACAGTAAAACTAGACAGTAAAACTAGACAGTAAGAGTAGACAGTAAGAGTAGACAGTAAGACTAGACAGTAAGACTAGACAGTAAGAGTAGACAGTAAAACTAGACAGTAGGACTAGACAGTAAAACCAGACAGTAAGCCTAGACAGTAAGCCTAGACAGTAAAACTAGACAGTAAGAGTAGACAGTACGAGTAGAAAGTAAAGCTAGACAGTAAGAGTAGACAGTAAGAGTAGACAGTAAAACTAGACAGTAAGACTAGACAGTAAAACTAGGCAATAAGACTAGACAGTAAGACTAGACAGTAAAACTAGACAGTAAAACTAGACAGTAAGAGTAGACAGTAAAACTAGACAGTACGACTAGACAGTAAAACCAGACAGTAAAACTAGACAGTAAGACTAGACAGTAAAACTAGACAGTAAAACTAGACAGTAAAACTAGACAGTAAGACGAGACAGTTAAACTAGACAGTAAAACTAGACAGTAAAACTAGACAGTAAAACTAGACAGTAAGACTAGACAGTAAAACTAGACAGTAAGACTAGACAGTAAAACTAGACAGTAAAACTAGACAGTAAAACTAGACAGTAAGACTAGACAGTAAAACTAGACAGTAAAACTAGACAGTAAAACTAGACAGTAAGACTAGACAGTAAAACTAGACAGTAAGACTAGACAGTAAAACCAGACAGTAAGCCTAGACAGTAAGCCTAGACAGTAAGCCTAGACATTAAAACTAGACAGTAAGAGTAGACAGTAAAACTAGACAGTAAAACTAGACAGTAAGAGTAGACAGTAAGACTAGACAGTAAGACTAGACAGTAAGAGTAGACAGTAAAACTAGACAGTAGGACTAGACAGTAAAACCAGACAGTAAGCCTAGACAGTAAGCCTAGACAGTAAAACTAGACAGTAAGAGTAGACAGTACGAGTAGAAAGTAAAGCTAGACAGTAAGAGTAGACAGTAAGAGTAGACAGTAAGACTAGACAGTAAGACTAGACAGTAAAACTAGGCAGTAAGACTAGACAGTAAGACTAGACAGTAAAACTAGACAGTAAAACTAGACAGTAAGAGTAGACAGTAAGAGTAGACAGTACGACTAGACAGTAAAACCAGACAGTAAAACTAGACAGTAAGACTAGACAGTAAAACTAGACAGTAAAACTAGACAGTAAAACTAGACAGTAAGACGAGACAGTTAAACTAGACAGTAAAACTAGACAGTAAAACTAGACAGTAAAACTAGACAGTAAGACTAGACAGTAAAACTAGACAGTAAAACTAGACAGTAAAACTAGACAGTAAGACTAGACAGTAAAACTAGACAGTAAAACTAGACAGTAAAACTAGACAGTAAGACTAGACAGTAAGACTAGACAGTAAGAGTAGACAGTAAAACTAGACAGTAGGACTAGACAGTAAAACCAGACAGTAAGCCTAGACAGTAAGCCTAGACAGTAAAACTAGACAGTAAGAGTAGACAGTACGAGTAGAAAGTAAAGCTAGACAGTAAGAGTAGACAGTAAGAGTAGACAGTAAGACTAGACAGTAAGACTAGACAGTAAAACTAGACAGTAAAACTAGACAGTAAAACTAGACAGTAAGACGAGACAGTTAAACTAGACAGTAAAACTAGACAGTAAAACTAGACAGTAAAACTAGACAGTAAGACTAGACAGTAAAACTAGACAGTAAGACTAGACAGTAAAACTAGACAGTAAAACTAGAAAGTAAAACTAGACAGTAAGACTAGACAGTAAAACTAGACAGTAAAACTAGACAGTAAAACTAGACAGTAAGACTAGACAGTAAAACTAGACAGTAAAACTAGACAGTAAAACCAGACAGTAAGACTAGACAGTAAGAGTAGACAGTAAAACTAGACAGTAAAACCAGACAGTAAGACTAGACAGTAAAACTAGACAGTAAAACTAGACGTAAAACTAGACAGTAAGACTAGACAGTAAAACTAGACAGTAAGACTAGACAGTAAAACCAGACAGTAAGCCTAGACAGTAAGCCTAGACAGTAAGCCTAGACAGTAAAACTAGACAGTAAGAGTAGACAGTAAAACTAGACAGTAAAACTAGACAGTAAGAGTAGACAGTAAGAGTAGACAGTAAGACTAGACAGTAAGACTAGACAGTAAGAGTAGACAGTAAAACTAGACAGTAGGACTAGACAGTAAAACCAGACAGTAAGCCTAGACAGTAAGCCTAGACAGTAAAACTAGACAGTAAGAGTAGACAGTACGAGTAGAAAGTAAAGCTAGACAGTAAGAGTAGACAGTAAGAGTAGACAGTAAGACTAGACAGTAAGACTAGACAGTAAAACTAGGCAGTAAGACTAGACAGTAAGACTAGACAGTAAAACTAGACAGTAAAACTAGACAGTAAGAGTAGACAGTAAAACTAGACAGTACGACTAGACAGTAAAACCAGACAGTAAAACTAGACAGTAAGACTAGACAGTAAAACTAGACAGTAAAACTAGACAGTAAAACTAGACAGTAAGACGAGACAGTTAAACTAGACAGTAAAACTAGACAGTAAAACTAGACAGTAAAACTAGACAGTAAGACTAGACAGTAAAACTAGACAGTAAGACTAGACAGTAAAACTAGACAGTAAAACTAGACAGTAAAACTAGACAGTAAGACTAGACAGTAAAACTAGACAGTAAAACTAGACAGTAAAACTAGACAGTAAGACTAGACAGTAAAACTAGACAGTAAAACTAGACAGTAAAACCAGACAGTAAGACTAGACAGTAAGAGTAGACTATAAAACTAGACAGTAAAACTAGACAGTAAGACTAGACAGTAAGACTAGACAGTAAAACTAGACGTAAAACTAGACAGTAAGACTAGACAGTAAAACTAGACAGTAGGACTAGACAGTAAAACGAGTCAGTAAAACTAGACAGTAAAACTAGACAGTAAAACTAGACAGTAAGACTAGACAGTAAAACTAGACAGTAAAACTAGACAGTAAAAGTAGACAGTAAGACTAGACAGTAAAACTAGACAGTAAAACTAGACAGTTAAACTAGACAGTAAAACGAGCCAGTAAAACTAGACAGTAAGACTAGACAGTAAAACTAGACAGTAAAACTAGACAGTAAGACTAGACAGTAAAACTAGACAGTAAAACTAGACAGTAAGACTAGACAGTAAAACTAGACAGTAAAACCAGACAGTAAGACTAGACAGTAAAACTAGACAGTTAAAGTGGACAGTTAAACTAGACAGTAAAACGAGTCAGTAAAACTAGACAGTTAAACTAGACAGTAAAACTAGACAGTAAGACTAGACAGTAAAACTAGACAGTAAAACCAGACAGTAAAACTAGACAGTAAAACTAGACAGTCAGACTAGACAGTAAAACTAGACAGTAAAAGTATATATATTTACACAATGTGCCCCTTACCTGTCTGTCTAGATTTATTTTGTAAGTATGATGACTAATTCACAACTACTAAGAAGACGCTGTACAGCACAATATAGTGACGCCAAAGTTTAGTCACAAATTCTCACAAGTATCCAATCTATACCATTGTGATCAATCATCGTGATTGCTTTTGATCAGAGACTTCATATGCATCTAGAAGGGATGGGGGCTGGGGTTGAAAACTGTCAACTCACTGTAGATATCTCTCTGAATCTAGAAGGGGTGGGGACTGGGGTTGAAAACTACCAACTCACTGTAGAAATCTCTCTGAATCTAGAAGGGAGGTGGGGACTGGGGTTGAAAACTGTCAACTCACTGTAGATATCTCTCTGAATCTAGAAGGGATGGTTGTTTTTGTTGAAAACTACCAACTCAGGCCCTCCCAGGTGGCGCAGTGGTCTACAGCACTGCATTGTAGTGCTAGCTGTACCACCAGAGATTCTGAGTTCGAGCCCAGGCTCTGTCGCAGCCGGCCGTGAACGGGAGGCCCATGGGGCGACGCACAATTGGCCCAGCGTCGTCCGGGTTAGGGAGGGTTTGGCCGGCAGGGATATCCTTGTCTCATCACGCACTAGCGACTCCTTGTGGCGGGCCGGGCGCAGTGCAAGCTGACCAGGTCGCTACGTGTAAGGTGTTTCCTCCGACACATTGGTGTGGCTGGCTTCCGGGTTGGATGTGCGTTGTGTCAAGAAGCAGTGCGGCTAGGTTGGGTTGTGTTTCGGAGGACGCATGGCTCTCAACCTTCGCCTCTCCCGAGTCCGTACGGGAGCTGCAGCGATGAGACAAGACTGTAACTACCAATTGGATACCACGAAATTGGGGAGAAAAGAAAACTGCCAACTCACTGTAGATATCTCTCTGAATCTAGAAGGGATGGGGACTGGGGTTGAAAACTGTCAACTCACTGTAGATATCTCTCTGAATCTAGAAGGGATGGGGACTGGGGTTGAAAACTACCAACTCACTGTAGAAATCTCTCTGAATCTAGAAGGGACGGGGGCTGGGGTTGAAAACTGTCAACTCACTGTAGATATCTCTCTGAATCTAGAAGGGACGGGGGCTGGGGTTGAAAACTGTCATCTCACTGTAGATATCTCTCTGAATCTAGAAGGGACGGGGTCTGGGGTTGAAAACTGTCAACTCACTGTAGATATCTCTCTGAATCTAGACGGGAGGATGGGGGCTGGGGTTGAAAACTACCAACTCACTGTAGATATCTCTCTGAATCTAGAAGGGATGGGGGCTGGGGTTGAAAACTGTCAACTCACTGTAGATACCTCTCTGAATCTAGAAGGGATGGGGACTGGGGTTGAAAACTGTCAACTCACTGTAGATATCTCTCTGAATCTAGAAGGGATGTGGGGACTGGGGTTGAAAACTACCAACTCACTGTAGATATCTCTCTGAATCTAGAAGGGATGGGGGCTGGGGTTGAAAACTACCAACTCACTGTAGATATCTCTCTGAATCTAGAAGGGATGGGGACTGGGGTTGAAAACTGTCAACTCACTGTAGATATCTCTCTGAATCTAGAAGGGATGGTTGTTTTTGTTGAAAACTACCAACTCAGACCCTCCCAGGTGGCGCAGTGGTCTACAGCACTGCATTGTAGTGCTAGCTGTACCACCAGAGATTCTGAGTTCGAGCCCAGGCTCTGTCGCAGCCGGCCGTGAACGGGAGGCCCATGGGGCGACGCACAATTGGCCCAGCGTCGTCCGGGTTAGGGAGGGTTTGGCCGGCAGGGATATCCTTGTCTCATCGCGCACTAGCGACTCCTGTGGCGGGCCGGGCGCAGTGCAAGCTGACCAGGTCGCTACGTGTAAGGTGTTTCCTCCGACACATTGGTGTGGCTGGCTTCCGGGTTGGATGTGCGTTGTGTCAAGAAGCAGTGCGGCTAGGTTGGGTTGTGTTTCGGAGGACGCATGGCTCTCAACCTTCGCCTCTCCCGAGTCCGTACGGGAGCTGCAGCGATGAGACAAGACTGTAACTACCAATTGGATACCACGAAATTGGGGAGAAAAGAAAACTGCCAACTCACTGTAGATATCTCTCTGAATCTAGAAGGGATGGGGGCTGGGGTTGAAAACTGTCAACTCACTGTAGATATCTCTCTGAATCTAGAAGGGATGGGGGTTGGGGTTGAAAACTACCAACTCACTGTAGATATCTCTCTGAATCTAGAAGGGATGGGGGCTGGGGTTGAAAACAACCAACTCACTGTAGATATCAGCTGACCCTGGTTCCACAGGATATTTAGTGGGTCAAGATCAGTGGAGGCTGGTTGGAGGAGCTATAGGAGGTTATGCTCATTGTAATGGCTGGAATGGAATAAATGGAACAGAGTCAAACATGCGGTGTATATGATGTGTAGGATTCCGTTCCATGTACTCCATTCCAGCCATTACAATGAGCCCGTACCTCCTACCGCTCCTCCCACCAGCCCCCACTGGTCAATATGTGATCATAGGAGATATTCAACATACAGTAAAAGTTAGTGAAGCAAGTCAAAGTTTGAACACAGCTACTCACAGGTTGATTTGATGTGAGGCCTTGACCTTCTGTCTCTGCATCTAAAGAGGTGGGACGTTCCGTTCCTGCGTCTGTTGCCACATCATCCGAGCCTTGTTTCACAGTGTGTTTAGTGGACCAGGATGTGAACCAGATGACTCTACACATCTCCCCCACTACCTCTCTTTCTGCTTACTAAACTCCTCTCCCTCCATGTTACCCCCTACTACAACAGAGAGAGGGACATATGGTTTCTATCTCTCTACAGTGCTCCCCCCCCCCCCCCTCCATCGCAACTTGAAACATCGTTGTAAAAAAGAGGGGACATAGCTTCCACTTCTAACAGCTTGTCAGATCTAGTAACTCAAGTGAGCTCCCTTAGAGTGGCTAAAACTGGTGCCAACTGACGTAGCCTACTATCCTTCAACCCTTACAACAACAGAAACACATTTCCAGTTTCACATGTGAAAATGCCTGTTTTCACATGTTGAGCTTAAATTTCACAAGTGAAACCATATTTTCACATGTATTCAATTTAGAGTTCACATGTGAACACCGCTTTTTTTCACATGTCAGGAGAATGGCATGATTTCACCTCACATGTGAATTACAGTTTCACGTGTGACATTTTCAGTTTCACATGAACAACACAACGTACTCATGCCTCGTGAGCTTAGTTCTACTGTCGTAGGGGAGAGTGGGGTAAGTTGAGTCATTTTTGGAATTCAGCATCACTACGACAAGGGAAAATATAGTGTTCTCTCTAACAAAGATATCTACAAATATTTCAGGATGTTGTGTATCCCTGGAAATGATCAGAATTAACGTGAACATTGCCGTTTTGAAAACATAGTGTTCTCTTAGTACAACTTGATCATAGGGATAGGGTACGTTGAGCAGCATGGGGTAAGTGGGTGAAGGTGTCCTGTGGATTTTGTTCTCACATGAGGGGAAAATATGTGAAATATTAACATGTGAACCTTGTCTGACTAACGTGTATGACTCATAAAGAAAAAAAAAAATCACTGAACATTTGTTCACTGAAAAATCACATTCACACGTGTCCGAAAACCACAAGTTTTTTTAACGTGATTTTATTATTATTTTTTGCAAGGGAAACTTTCAGTGTAGTTATCCTGAAATGCGTGACTTAGATGATTTGACAAACACAGTGACTAAAGCTTGTCTGGTGCCAACTTGAACTTACAGTATGTAGTAAAGTGAGTAAGAATTTGAATTTATAAATGGAACCCAGTGCCAACTTGAAGTTAGTAACCTACATGTTCAGTTAAGTTGCTCAGAAAACGCTCCATTTAAGTTCTGATGACTTGGGAAAAGTTGGAAGTCTACTATCGTATTATTAAAAGACCACAGTCAGAAACACCACAGGGACTCTGCTGAAAGTGTTATGACTTAAGAACTGGCTAAAAGTATTGTTTTGTCCATTGTTATGTTTTGCTAGCAACAGTCAAACAAGGAGGTGCTTTCCAAGGTCCCTTTCCCATAATACACTAGTGGTATTGTTGTGTCTCTGTGTGCTTCTTTAGATGCCACATTGAATTATTTACTGACTGTTATTTTATCGTTCCCTCCCTTTATCTAGGCTGCATACCAAATGGCACCCTATTCCCTACATAGGACCCTATGGACCCTGGTCTAAAGTAGTACACTATAGGGAAGAGTGTGCCATTAGACGTTTACACTGTAAAGTGGAGGTCCAGACAGTTGACTTCCACATAATAAACACTGGGTCGGTTTTAGAGATTTGAAGATAGAATCCATTTGACCGTGACTATGAAGGTAATCTACCTCAAATGTAAGAGGAATCAGATGACCATTAACAGGAACACGCCTCCAGGTTCTGTTGTTTCTCTCTCTGAGATTTCCTCCATTGATCTGAGAACCGATACCCTCAGAACACGTCCCAAAATGACACCCTATTTCATATATAGGGCACTACTTTTGACCAGGACACATAGGCCTCTGGTCAGAAGTAGTGCACTATGTAGGGAATAGGGTGCCAATTGGGACGCACCCCTCTCAGTTGGCCACAGACCAGCTCTCAGTGGCTGCCTGGGTTTCATATGCTGTTTTATAGACGGTTTCATGACGAGGACAGGATAGACTTGTCTCTCCTCTGACACGACTGTTTCCAAAACTTCAGACAGGATTAGTGATGAGATCATTGAAGGCCATTGTAGTTCGGTAGTAAAACAGATCCCATTAGCTCAGAAGAGAAAAGTCCCACGATTCAACTAAACCCCTTGGAACAAACCATTGTGATAATAAAATGCGTTATTCATTCAATCGTAGTACATTCAACAGAGAAAAATCATTATTGAACATTTGGAAATATGAGTTGAGTGCGCCTCAAATAGAAACATCTTCTCTTTATAGTGCACTGTAAAGGGAATGGGCTGCCATTTAAGACACACTCCCTGTGCCTCTTATCTTTCCACCAGAGTGGAAGTGTTTAATCCTGAAGGTGAGACTAGTGATTTACTGTTGATTCTCCCCTGGTCTCCCAGGTCTCCAGACTGCTGCTGTTTAATCCTGAAGGTGAGACTAGTGATTTACTGTTGATTCTCCCCTGGTCTCCCAGGTCTCCAGACTGCTGCTGTTTAATCCTGAAGGTGAGACTAGTGATTTACTGTTGATTCTCCCCTGGTCTCCCAGGTCTCCAGACTGCTGCTGTTTAATCCTGAAGGTGAGACTAGTGATTTACTGTTGATTCTCCCCTGGTCTCCCAGGTCTCCAGACTGCTGCTGTTTAATCCTGAAGGTGAGACTAGTGATTTACTGTTGATTCTCCCCTGGTCTCTCAGGTCTCCAGACTGCTGCTGTTTAATCCTGAAGGTGAGACTAGTGATTTATTGTTGATTCTCCCCTGGTCTCCCAGGTCTCCAGACTGCTGCTGTGTCCTGCTGCGAAGCTACGTAGAAGCTAGTTAGGAGAATACATCGCCTACGTACACCCTCCACAGGTACACCCTCCACAGTCTCTGTCTCCTCACTCCTAACAAAATTACCTCTCCTCTGCTGTAACCCTAACTCAGGAGGCCTATGATGAACTGTTTCCTCACCCCTTCTCACCCTAACTCCCCCTAACTCAGGAGGCCTATGATGAACTGTCTCCTCACCCCTTCTCACCACAACTCACCCTAACTCGGGAGGCCTATGATGAACTGTCTCCTCACCCCTTCTCACCACAACTCACCCTAACTCGGGAGGCCTATGATGAACTGTCGCCTCACCCTAACTCACCCCTCCTCAAACCTCCTCAACCAAACCCAACTACTTCTCTCTCCCCTAACCTCCTGCGTGTGTGTGTATGTGTGTGTGTGTGTGTCTGCTTGGGTCAGTCGACCCGCGGTCAGACTGGAAGACTCTGTTTGGCGCTAGCCTTCCTATTTCCCTTCCTTCTTCTCCACCTTCCTCCTCCTCCCTCATCTCTTCTTCTCTTTCCTCCTCCTCGCTCCTCTCTCCTTCTCTTTCCTTCTCTTTCCTCCTCTCTCCTCCTCCCTCCTCTCTCCTCCTCTTTCCTTCTCCTCCCTCCTCTCTCCTTCTCTTTCCTCCTCCTCTCTCCTCTTTCCTCCTCTTTCTTCCTCCTCCCTCCTCTCTCCTCCTCCCTCCTCCTCCTCCTCCTCCTCCTCCTCCTCCTCCTCCTCCTCCTCCTCCTCTTCCTCCTCCTCCTCTCCTCCTCCCTCCTCCTTCCTCCTCCTCCCTTCTCTCTCCTCCTCTCTCCTCCTCCTCCCTCCTCTCTCCTCCTCTTTCCTCCTCCCTCCTCTTTCCTCCTCCCTCCTCCTTCCTTCCTCCCTCCTCTTTCCTTCCTCCTCCTCCCTTCTCTCTCCTTCTCTCTCCTTCTCTTTCCTCCTCCCTCCTTCTCTTTCCTCCTCTCTCCTCCTCCCTCCTCTCTCCTCCTCTTTCCTTCTCCTTCCTCCTCCTCCCTCTTCTCTCCTTCTCTTTCCTCCTCCTCTCTCCTCTTTCCTCCTCTTTTCTACTCCTCCCTCCTCCTCATTCCTCCTCCTCCCTCATCCCTCCCTCCTCCGCCTCCTCCATCCTCCTCTTTCCTCCTCCTCCCTCCTCTCTCCTCCTCTCTCCTCCTCCTCCTCTCTCCTCCCTCCTCTCTCCTCCTCTCTCCTCTCTCCTCCTCTTTCCTTCCTCTTCCTTCTCCTTCCTCCTCCTCCCTCCTCTTTTCTTCTCTTTCCTCCTCTGCCTATTACATAACAATAACGAGGCCATATACAGGGGGTACCGGTGCCGAGTTGACGTGCGGGGGTACAGGTTAGTCAAGGTAATGTGTACATGTAGGTCGGGGTACAGGTTAGTCAAGGTAATGTGTACATGTAGGTCGGGGTACAGGTTAGTCAAGGTAATGTGTACATGTAGGTCGGGGTACAGGTTAGTCAAGGTAATGTGTACATGTAGGTCGGGGTACAGGTTAGTCAAGGTAATGTGTACATGTAGGTCGGGGTACAGGTTAGTCGAGGTAATGTGTACATGTAGGTCGGGGTACAGGTTAGTCAATGTAATGTGTACATGTAGGTCGGGTTACAGGTTAGTCTAGGTAATGTGTACATGTAGGTCGGGGTACAGGTTAGTCGAGGTAATGTGTACATGTAGGTCGGGGTACAGGTTAGTCAAGGTAATGTGTACATGTAGGTCGGGGTACAGGTTAGTCGAGGTAATGTGTACATGTAGGTCGGGGTACAGGTTAGTCAAGGTAATGTGTACATGTAGGTCGGGGTACAGGTTAGTCAAGGTAATGTGTACATGTAGGTCAGGGTACAGGTTAGTCAAGGTAATGTGTACATGTAGGTCGGGGTACAGGTTAGTCAAGGTAATGTGTACATGTAGGTCAGGGTACAGGTTAGTCAAGGTAATGTGTACATGTAGGTCAGGGTACAGGTTAGTCAAGGTAATGTGTACATGTAGGTCAGGGTACAGGTTAGTCAAGGTAATGTGTACATGTAGGTCGGGGTACAGGTTAGTCGAGGTAATGTGTACATGTAGGTCGGGGTACAGGTTAGTCGAGGTAATGTGTACATGTAGGTCGGGGTAAAGTGCCCATGCAGAGATAATAAACAGCAAGTAGCAGCAGTGTAAAAACAAAGGGGTGTCAGTGTAAATAGTCCGGGTGGCCATTTGATTCATTGTTCAGCAGTCTTATGAGGGTAATTGTATTTAATATGGATTCCCATTAGCTGTTTTTTAAATCTAGTTTTACTGCTGGCATGTGTTACTTGATGTGGAATAGAGTTCTATGTAGTCATGGGTCTATGTAGTACTGTGAGCCTCTCATAGTCTGTTCTGGACTTGGGGACTGTGAAGAGACCTCTGGCGGCATGTCTTGTGGGGTATGCATGGGTGACCGAGCTGTGTGCCAGTAGTTCAAACAGACAGCTCGGTGCATTCAACATCTCTCACAAATACCTCTCACAAATACTCCGCTTTGAGCCAGGAGAGATTAACATGCATATCATTAATGTTAGTGCTCTGTGTACATCAAAGGGCCAGCCGTGCTGCCCTGTTCTGAGCCAATTGCAATTTTCCTATTTGTGGCACCTGACCACACGACTGAACAGTAGTCCAGATGCAACATAACTAGGGCCTGTAGGACCTGCCTTGTTGACAGTGCTGTTAAGAATGCATAGCAGCGCTTTATAGTAGACAGACTTATCCCCATCCTAGCTACTGTTGTATCAATATATTTTGACCATGACAGTTTACAATCCAGGGTTACTCCAAGCAGTTTAGTCTCCTCAACTTGCTCAATTTCCACATTATTCATTACAAGATTTAGTTGAGGTTTAGGGTTTAGTGAATGATTTGTCCCAAATACAATGCTTTTAGCTTTTGAAATACTTAGGACTAACATACTCCTTGGCACTCCTTCTGAAACTAACTGCAGGTCTTTGTTAAGTGTTGCTGTCCTTTCAGTCGCTGTGGTAGCTGACGTGTATAGTGTTGAGTCATCCGCATAGATGGACACAGTGGCATGTCATTAGTAAAGATTGAAAAGAAGTAAGGGGCCTAGACAGCTGCCCTGGGGAATTCCTTTTTTCTTTCTTCTTACCTGTTCTATATCTTTTTCCAGCAACAGACTGTGATCTATAATGTCAAAAGCCGCACTGAAGTCTAACAAAACAGCCCCCACAATCTTTTTATCATCAATTTCTCTCAGCCAATCATCAGTAATTTGTGTAAGTGCTTGTTGAATGTCCTTCTCTATAAGTATGCTGAAAGTCTGTTGTCAATTTCTTTACTGTAAATTAACATTGTATCTGGTCAAACAGATTATTTCTCCAAAAGTTTACTAAAGGTTGGTAACAGGCTGATTGGTCGGCTATTTGAGCCAGTTAAGGGGGCTTTACTATTCCTAGGTAGGGGAATAACTTTTGATTCCCTCCAGGCCTGAGGGCACACACTTTTTAGTTGGCTTAAATTAAAGGTATGGCAAATAGGATTGGTAATATCGTCCACTATAATCCTCAGTAATTTTCCATTCAAGTTGTCAGACCCAGGTGGCTTGTCGTTGTTGAGAGACAACAATCATTTTTTCACGTCTTCCACACTTACTTTACCGAATTCAAAGTTACAATGCTTGTCTTTCTTAATTTGGTCGGATATACATGGATGTGTAGTGTCAGCGTTTGTTGCTGGCATGTCATGCCTAAATTTGCTAATCTTGCCAATTAAAAAATAATTAAAATAGTTTGCAATATCAGTGGGTTTTGTGATGAATGAGCCATCTGATTCAATAAATGATGGAGCTGAGTTTGCCTTTTTGCCCAAAAATTCATTTAAGGTGCTCCAAAGCTTTTTACTCTCATTCTTTATGTCATTTATCTTTGTTTCATAGTATAGTTCCATCTTTTTTTTATTCAGTTTAGTCACATGATTTCTCAATTTGCAGTATGTTTGCCAATCAGTTGTACAGCCAGACCTATTTGCCATCTCTTTTGCCTCATCTCTCTCAACCATTTTTCAATTCCTCATCAAACCACAGGGGTATAACAGTTTCTACAGTCATTTTCTTAATGGGTGCTGCTTATTAGTAACTGGGATAAGCAATTTCATAAATGTGTCAAGTGCAACGTCTGGTTGCTCTTCATTACACACCATAGATCAACAAATATTCTTCACATCAACAACATAGGAATCACTACAAAACTTATTATATGACCTCTTATACACAATATTTGTAACGGCAGCCTTCCCTCTCTTCACTAGAAGAGAGAGTGTAGCAGGGATCGGACCAACACGCAGCGTAGCCAGTGCTCAACATGTTTAATTAAACGAAAACAGTGAACACTTACAACGATACAAAACAACAAAATGTGGCAAACCGAATCTGGTGCAGACAAAACACAGAGACAGGAAACAACCACCCACAATCCCCAACACAAAACAAGCCACCTATATA
The DNA here is from genome assembly GCF_029448725.1 of Salvelinus fontinalis. Lineage (NCBI taxonomy): Eukaryota > Metazoa > Chordata > Actinopteri > Salmoniformes > Salmonidae > Salvelinus > Salvelinus fontinalis. The sequence goes on from NW_026600256.1 coordinate 319,161, forward strand.
TGATTCTCAATCAGGGACAACGATTGACAGCTGTCTCTGATTGAGAACTGGGCTGGACACAGAAACAGACGAACTAGACACACAACATAGAATTCCCACCCAGCTCACCTCCTGACCAACACTAAACAAGAAAACACATAAGAACTCTGGTCAGGACGTTACAATATTAGGCCCAGCATTTGGAACTTTCCTAGATATGGCTACTATATTGTGATCACTACATCAGATGGATTTGGATACTGCTTTAAAAAAATTAAAAAATGCAGCATTCGTAGAGTTATGATCAATACATGTTGATGATTTGATTCCTGTACTGTTTGTAACTATCCTGGTAGGTTGATTGATAACCTGAACCAGGTTGCAGGCGCTAGTTATAGTTTGAAGCTTTCTCTTGACTGGGCAGTCTGATGAAAGCCAGTCGATAGTTAAATCACCCAGAAAGTATACATCTCTATTCATCTCACATACATTATCAAGCATTTCACACATGTTATCCAGATACGGACTGTTAGCTCTTGGTGGTCTACAGCAGCTTCCCACCAGAATGGGCTTTAGGCGAGGCAGATGAACCTGTAGCCATATTACTTGAACGGTATTTAACATGAGATCCTCTCTAAGCTTTACAGGAATGTGGTTCTGAATATAAACAGCCACAACTCCACCTTTGGCATTTTTGTATCTTTATAACCATATATTGCTACCACTGTATTATCAAAGGTATTATCTAAGTGAGTTTCAGAGATTGTCAGAATATGAATGTCATCTGTTACTAGCAAATTATTAATTTCATGAACCTTGTTTCTTCAGCTACATATGTTAACATGGGCTATTTTGAGCATGGGCTATTTTATTTGTAACACTTTTCTGGGATGCTATTAGTGCAGGCTGAGCTGCACACAGTGGATTTCCTACTAGGGCTCAACCAACTCAGTGCTAACACTATTACTCTGCTTCATAGGCACATGATTACTGCGTACATTAGCTGTAGGACCAGCAGAGGCATTCAGGGCAGTAAGAGGGACATAAATTAGGCTACTTACATTGTGTTGTCCAACGCCCCTAGGATAATGTACATTTGTTGTAGCATTATGAAAACTCAGCGACATAATGCTGGAGATGAAATGAGCTGGATGACAAAGCATGACAAAGCAAAAATATTTTTTTACAAATTTTAGCAAATTTATTAGAATAAAAAAATCCTGAAACATCACATTTACATAAGTATTTAGACCCTTTACTCAGTACTTTGTTGAAGCACCTTTGGCAGAAATTACAGCCTTGAGTGTTCTTGGGTATGACGCTACAAGCTTGGCACACCTGTATTTGGGGAGTTTCTCCCATTCTCAAAGACATTCAGAGACCGGTCCCGAAGCCACTCCAACGTTGTCTTGTCTGTGTGCTTAGGGTTGTTGTTTTCATCAAAGATCTCTCTGTACTTTGCCCCGTTCATCTTTCCCTCAATTCTGACTAGTCTCCCAGTCCCTGCCGCTGAAAAACATCCCCACAGCATGATGCTGACACCACCATGCTTCACCGTAGGGATGGTGCCAAGTTTCCTCCAGCAATGACATTTGGCATTCAGGCCAAGAGTTTAATCTTGGTTTTATCAGACCACAGAATCTTGTTTCTCATGGTCTGAGAGTCCTTTAGGTGCCTTTGTTTTGTATTTTTCTCTCAATTTCAATTACAATCTTGTCTCATCGCTGCTCGGGAGAGGCTAAGGTTGAGTCATGCCTCCTCCGAAACATGACCCGCCAAACCGCGTACCTCAACACCCGCCCGCTCTGTCAGAGTGACCATCGGATTCTTGGTCACTTCCCTGACCAAGGCCCTTCCCCCTCCCCGATTGCTCAGTTTGGCCCGGGGGCCAGCTCAAGGAAGAGTCTTGGTTGTTCCAAACCTATTCCATTTAAGAAGGAAGAGGCCACTGTGTTATTGGGGACCTTCAATGCTGCAGAAATGTTTTGGTGCCCTTCCCCAGATCCTCCTTCGACCTCATGGCTTGGTTTTATGCTGACAGGCACTGTCAACTGTAGGACCTTATATAGACCGGTGTGTGAATTTACAAATCATGTCCAATTAATTGAATTTACCACGGGTGGACTCCAATCAAGTTGTCTAAAAAATATCAAAGATGATCTATGGAAACAGGATGCAACTGAGCTCAATTTTGAGTCTTATAGCAAAGGGTCTGAATACTTATGTAAGTAAGGCGTTTCTGTTTTTTTATTTTTTACATTCGCAAAAATGTCGAAAAACCTGTTTTTGCGTCGTCATTATGGGGTATTGTGTGTAGATTGATGAGTAAAAAATGTTTTAATCCATTTTAGAATATGGCGGTAACGTAACAAAATGTAGAAAAAGTCAAAGGGGAATACTTTTAGAATGCACTGTATCCGTCCTGTATTCTGTTTCAATCAAAGCACGTTCTGCCTCGTGCGCTGTTGAGTTGTGGCCACATTATAATCTTTTGGGATTATTCAACTAACCATTGTAAAATCTCATAAGAAATTAGGTGGTTTTCTTTTGTGTGTAACATTAAGGTTATACTATCATTGTGATCTTCCAAGACATTGGTTCAGCCTTGATCTAACTTTACTAAACCAGCACCATTGTGAGAAGTGGTGCTCCGTTGTGCTCCGGTGTGCTCCAGCAGCACCACACCCCTGCCGTCCGCTGCATCGACTGAGCAGTTGAATCATAACCTATTCTTGCTGAAGAAATGAGAGACCATGTGTGGCTGTTTTAAGAAAACCTCAATATGCCTCCCGAGTGGCACAGCGATCTAAGGCACTACATCGCAGTGCTAGAGGCATCACTACAGACCCGGGTTCGATCCCAGGCTCTGTCGCAGCTGGCCGCGACCGGGAGACCCATGAGGCAGCGCACAATTGGCCCAGGGTCGTCCAGGTTAGGGGAGGATTTGGCCGGCCGGGATGTCCTTGTCCCATCGTGCTCTAGCGACTCCTTGTGGCGGGCTGGGCGCATGCACGCTGAATCGTGTGGCCAGTTGTATGGTGTTTCCTCTGACACATTGGTGCGGCTGGCTTCCGGGTTAAGCGGACAGGTCTTTAAGAAGCGTGGTTTGGCGGGTCATGTTTCGGAGGACGCATGACTCGACCTTTACCCCTCCCGAGCCTTGCAACGATGAGACAAGATCATAATTAGATCACAATTGGGTGTCATGAAATTGGGGAGAAAAAGTGGGTAAAAAGAAATACCCTAGTTGATCAGTAAAATCTATGGAAAGCTCAGACATTCTCTATGTCCCCTGAATCATAAATCATACCGATCAGTTTGTGCTTCATCACAACCAAAATTCACCAGTTCAGATTTATGTTCGCTAATACTTTAGAAACATGATTTTCTTGAAATGTCTCTGTGGGACTCGCTGAGTGGGTCCAGACCATTCTGAACCAATTAATGGCAGGGAGGAGTTAGTACAACATCGCAGGCACTACACGACTACAATACTGAACATCTGTTGGCAATAGAGAGTAGAACTCAATAAATAAATCAAAGCCTTCCCCTCGTTCCCTGGGACATCCTGGTCCTTCAGAAGAGGTTTCTATTTGGGTAACGGTGCCAGAGATTAGAGGAAAAACTACTTTTTAATGCCTTTTTCATGGCGTACGTTCCAAATGGCACCCTATTGTCTATATAGTACACTACTTTCTACCTATGGGCCCTGGTCAAAAGAAGTTCACTAGAAATGGAATACGGTGCTCAGCTCAGCTCCTGCTACCTTTAGCCTAGTCTCATAGCTAGCTAGCTAGTGGATGCTAGATTTGGTTCTGGGGGGGAGTACTATAGTGGATGGTGAAAAGGAAAGAGTGCATGAACTCCTCAGTTGTAGGTAATTAAGCTGAGTAGATTCAGGGTTTTAGGTTTCTTCTCCCTGAAGTGGCTCAACAAACTCCCTGTGTGTGTGTGTGTGTGTGTGTGTGTGTGTGTGTGTGTGTGTGTGTGTGTGTGTGTGTGTGTGTGTGTGTGTGTGTGTGTGTGTGTGTGTGTGTGTGTGTGTGTGTGTGTGTGTGTGTGTGTGTGTGTGTGTGTGTGTGTGTTTCTCCTGAGTAGTCTCTATGCACACTGCTGTAACAGAGTTTACAAGTATCAACGGGGCTGGCCAGCCGGCTGACAATAAGATGCATTAGCTAGTGGTTTATGTTCAACACTTATACACCCTCAGGCCCTCTTAATCCACCAGTCAGAGAGGGTAGTCTCTCTTAATCCACCAGTCAGAGAGGGTAGTATCTCTAAATCCACCAGTCAGAGAGGGTAGTCTCTCTAAATCCACCAGTTAGAGAGGGTAGTCTCTCTAAATCCACCAGTCAGAGAGGGTAGTATCTCTAAATCCACCAGTCAGAGAGGGTAGTCTCTCTAAATCCATCAGTCAGAGAGGGTAGTCTCTCTAAATCCACCAGTCAGAGAGGGTAGTCTCTCTAAATCCATCAGTCAGAGAGGGTTGTCTCTCTAAATCCACCAGTCAGAGAGGGTAGTCTCTCTAAATCCACCAGTCAGAGAGGGTAGTCTCTAAATCCATCAGTCAGAGAGGGTAGTCTCTCTAAATCCACCAGTCAGAGAGGGTAGTCTCTCTAAATCCATCAGTCAGAGAGGGTAGTCTCTCTAAATCCACCAGTCAGAGAGGGTAGTCTCTCTAAATCCATCAGTCAGAGAGGGTAGTCTCTCTAAATCCACCAGTCAGAAAGGGTAGTCTCTCTAAATCCATCAGTCAGATTGGGTAGTCTCTCTAAATCCACCAGTCAGAGAGGGTAGTCTCTCTAAATCCACCAGTCAGCGAGGGTAGTCTCTCTAAATCCACCAGTCAGAAAGGGTAGTCTCTCTAAATCCATCAGTCAGATTGGGTAGTCTCTCTAAATCCACCAGTCAGAGAGGGTAGTCTCTCTAAATCCACCAGTCAGAGAGGGTAGTCTCTCTAAATCCATCAGTCAGAGAGGGTAGTCTCTCTAAATCCATCAGTCAGAGAGGGTAGTCTCTCTAAATCCATCAGTCAGAGAGGGTAGTCTCTCTAAATCCATCATTCAGAGAGGGTAGTATCTTTAAATCCACCAGTCAGAGAGGGTAGTCTCTAAATCCATCAGTCAGAGAGGGTAGTCTCTCTAAATCCATCAGTCAGAGAGGGTAGTCTCTCTAAATCCATCAGTCAGAGAGGGTAGTCTCTAAATCCACCAGTCAGAGAGGGTAGTCTCTCTAAATCCATCAGTCAGATTGGGTAGTCTCTCTAAATCCACCAGTCAGAGAGGGTAGTATCTCTAAATCCATCAGTCAGAGAGGGTAGTCTCTCTAAATCCATCAGTCAGAGAGGGTAGTCTCTCTAAATCCATCGGTCAGAGAGGGTCGTCTCTCTAAATCCATCGGTCAGAGAGGGTAGTCTCTCTAAATCCACCAGTCAGAGAGGGTAGTCTCTCTAAATCCACCAGTCAGAGAGGGTAGTCTCTCTAAATCCATCAGTCAGAGAGGGTAGTCTCTCTAAATCCATCAGTCAGAGAGGGTAGTCTCTCTAAATCCATCAGTCAGAGAGGGTAGTCTCTCTAAATCCACCAGTCAGAGAGGGTAGTCTCTCTAAATCCACCAGTCAGAGAGGGTAGTCTCTCTAAATCCATCAGTCAGAGAGGGTAGTATCTCTAAATCCACCAGTCAGCGAGGGTAGTCTCTCTAAATCCACCAGTCAGAGAGGGTAGTCTCTCTAAATCCATCAGTCAGATTGGGTAGTCTCTCTAAATCCATCAGTCAGAGAGGGTAGTCTCTCTAAATCCATCAGTCAGAGAGGGTAGTCTCTCTAAATCCATCATTCAGAGAGGGTAGTATCTCTAAATCCACCAGTCAGAGGGTAGGGTCTCTAAATCCATCAGTCAGAGAGGGTAGTCTCTCTAAATCCACCAGTCAGAGAGGGTAGTCTCTCTAAATCTACCAGTCAGAGAGGGTAGTCTCTCTAAATCCACCAGTCAGAGAGGGTAGTCTCTCTAAATCCACCAGTCAGATTGGGTAGTCTCTCTAAATCCACCAGTCAGAGAGGGTAGTCTCTCTAAATCCATCAGTCAGATTGGGTAGTCTCTCTAAATCCACCAGTCAGAGAGGGTAGTCTCTCTAAATTCATCAGTCAGATTGGGTAGTCTCTCTAAATCCATCAGTCAGAGAGGGTAGTATCTCTAAATCCACCAGTCAGAGAGGGTAGTCTCTCTAAATCCATCAGTCAGAGAGGGTAGTCTCTCTAAATCCACCAGTCAGAGAGGGTAGTCTCTCTAAATCCATCAGTCAGAGAGGGTAGTATCTCTAAATCCACCAGTCAGAGAGGGTAGTCTCTCTAAATCCACCAGTCAGAGAGGGTCGTCTCTCTAAATCCATCAGTCAGAGAGGGTAGTCTCTCTAAATCCATCAGTCAGAGAGGGTAGTCTCTCTATATCCATCAGTCAGAGAGGGTAGTCTCTCTAAATCCACCAGTCAGAGAGGGTAGTCTCTCTAAATCCACCATTCAGAGAGGGTAGTCTCTCTAAATCCACCCGTCAGAGAGGGTAGTCTCTCTGGTGTACTAACAGACTCCTGACCTGCGTCAAAGGGAAGATTAAGTAGCATTTAGGCTACTGATTTCTGTAATTTATTGGCAAGGACACATTGTATCAGCTAGTGTGTGTGTGTGTGCGCGTGTGTGTGTGCGCGTACACGTGAGTGTGCGTGTGCGTGTGTGTGTCAGACAGATTATGACGTGGGTATCTATTGCAGGCTTTAGACATTGTATTATTTGAATGCTGGAAAGCTTGACGGCCTGTTTGTCAGTTAGAAAAGGTTGTTCTCTCTTTTCAAGACTTTGAGTTCTTCCAAGAGCTTAGCATCAGAAGAACATCAAATCCCATTTGAGCGCTACAGACTTCAATTATGAAAATCCACTCAGTTACTTACAATATTCCCAGAAGATTCCATAACATTCCATCACGATTTCCGTACGGTTATGACCTAAGGTCACATCACAAATATTCCAAGGATACATTAACGCCTTCTGTAAAGAAACATACATTGAATTGAATTTCGTTGACACAATATAGAAATGCTTTATATAGCCTACATAAAGGATTCATAAGCACGACATAAATGCTTCACAGATCATCTATCAGCGTATGTCTACTCTAGAAATGGTGTAAAGAAAAACATACATAGTGCGTTATGTCACATTTAGCAATTCATCCTACATTGGGAATGGTTATGTCATCGTTTATACACAATCTATAGAGTGTGACATTGGCAGAGGATTTGTGAAGCATTTATGTAGTGATTATGAAACATTTATGTATGCTATATAAAGCCTTTATAAGTTCTATTTAATATTTTATAATAACCCCTGTCCTTTTTTCAGACTCTTCACAATTTTCCCATGTCTCAAATACAAATATGGATGCATTTTGCACATGATAATGAACTGTCTCTGTCTTTCTGTGAAATACAATTCCCACAAGTCCACACAGACCACATCTAACCCAAATATATCCCAGTTGACAACTTCCTCACCGCCAGCGACTCCTGAGTGACAATGTCCACGTCTATTGAATCAGAACCTGGCTGTGTCGCAAATGGCCCCCTATTCCCTAGCTGGTGCGCTACTGTTGACCAGTAATGCGTTATATAGGGTGCAGGGTGCCATTCGGGACTGAGGAGTGAGGAGAAACAACCAAGACGTGGACATTGTCACTCAGGAGTCGCTGGCGGTGAGGAAGTTGTCAACTGGGATAGATTTGGGTTAGATGTGGTCTGTGTGGACTTGTGGGAATTGTATTTCACAGAAAGACAGAGACTGTTCATTATCATGTGCAAAATGCATCCATATTTGTATTTGAGACATGGGAAAATTGTGAAGAGTCTGAAAAAAGGACAGGGGTTATTATAAAATATTAAATAGAACTTATAAAGGCTTTATATAGCATACATAAATGTTTCATAATCACTACATAAATGCTTCACAAATCCTCTGTCAATGTCACACTCTATAAATTCACACTATATACAGGGGGTACCTGTGCAGAGTCAATGTGCGGGGGTCCAGGTTAGTGCAGATCATTTGGTAAAGTGAATATGCATAGTTAATAAACAGCGAGTAGCAGCAGTGTAAAAACAAAGCCGGGGGGAGGTCAATGTAAATAGTCCGGGTGACCATTTGATTCATTGTCTTGTGGCTTGGGAGTAGAAGCTGTTAAGGAGTCTTTTGGACCTAGACTTGGCACTCCAGTACTACTTGCTGTGCAGTAGCAAAGAGAACAGTCTATGACTTGGGTGACTAGAGTTTTTGACAATTTTCTAATCAAATCAAATTGTATTGGTCACATACACATGGTTAGCAGATGTTATTGCGAGTGTAGCGAAATGCTTATGCTTCTAGCTCAGACAGTGCAGCAATATCTAACACTTAATCTAACAATTCCACAACAACTACCTAATACACACAAATCTAAGTAAAGGAATGAAATAAGAATATATACATATAAATATATGGATGAGTAGGGCCTTTCTCTGACACGGCCTAGTATATAGGTCCTGGATGTCAGGAAGCTTGGCCCCAGTGATGTACTGGGCCGTACGCACTACCCTCTGTAGCACCTTACGGTCAGATGCTGAGCAGTTGCCATACCAGGCGATGATGCAACCGGTCAGGATGCTCTCAATGGTGCAGCTGTAGAACTTTTTAAGGATCTGGGGACCCAAGCCAAATCTTTTTGGTCTCCTGAGGGGGAAAAAGTGTTGTCGTGCCCTCTTCACGACTGTCTTGGTGTGTTTGGACGATGATCGTTCGTTGGTGATGTGGACACCAAGGAATTTGAAACTCTTGACCCGCTCCACTACAGTCCCGTCATTGTTAACGGGGGCCTGTTCGGCCCTCCTTTTCCTGAAGTCCACGATCAACTCCTTTGTCTTGCTCACATCGAGGGAGCAGTTGTTGTCCTGGCACCACACGGCCAGGTCTCTGACCTCCTCCCTATAGGCTGTCTCATCGTTGTCAGGTCTCTGACCTCCTCCCTATAGGCTGTCTCATCATTGCCAGGTCTCTGACCTCCTCCCTATAGGCTGTCTCATCATTGCCAGGTCTCTGACCTCCTCCCTATAGGCTGTCTCATCATTGCCAGGTCTCTGACCTCCTCCCTATAGGCTGTCTCATCATTGTCAGGTCTCTGACCTCCTCCCTATAGGCTGTCTCATCATTGTCAGATCTCTGACCTCCTCCCTATAGGCTGTCTCATCATTGTCGGTGATCAGGCCTACCACTGTTATGTCGTCAGCAAACTTAATGATGGTGTTGGAGTCGTGCTTGGCGACGCAGTCGTGGGTGAACAGGGAGTACAGTCCCCACTAAGCATGCACCTCTGAGGGGCCCCGGTGTTGAGGATCAGCGTGGCAGATGTGTTGTTGCCTACCCTTACCACCTGGAGGCGGCCCATCAGGAAGTCCAGGATCCTGTTGCAGAGGAAGGTGTTTAGTCCCAGGGTCCTTAGCTTAGTGATGAGCTTTGTGGGCAATATGGTGTTGAACGCTGAGCTGTTGTCAATGAACAGCATTCTCACGTAGGTGTCCCTTTTGTCCAGGTGGGAAAGGACAGTGTGAAGTGTGATTGAGATTGTGTCATCTGTGGATCTGCTGGGGCGGTATGCGAATTGGAGTGGGTCCAGGATTTCGGCATAATAGTATAAATGTGAGCCATGACCAGCCTTTCAAAGTACTTTGTGGATACCAACGTGAATGCTACGGGGCGGTAATCATTTAGGCAGGTTACTTTCGCTTTCTTGGGCCCAGGGACTATAGTGGTCTGGGAGAGATTGACGCTGAGATGAAGACACTTGCCAGTTGGTTCTCTATCAGAACTATTGGAAATCTGAACTCTAGACTAAGAACACTGCCACAAACAATGTGCCTGAACACGTCATAACTCCAAGTAGCACATAAATGCAGCAATAAACTCCACGGACTATAACAAACTCCATTGACTATAACAAACTCCACTGACTATAACAAACTCCATTGACTATAACAAACTCCATTGACTATAACAAACTCCATTGACTATAACAAACTCCATTGACTATAACAAACTCCAATGACTATAACAAACTCTATTGACTATAACAAACTCCACTGACTATAACAAACTCCATTGACTATAACAAACTCCATTGACTATAACAAACTCCATTGACTATAACAAACTCCATTGACTATAACAAACTCCACTGACTATAACAAACTCAATTGACTATAACAAACTCTATATCCTCTATAACTCTATATCCTTCCTGTTTGGCCCTGTCCGGGGGTTTCTTCGGATGGGGCCACAGTGTCTCCTGACCGCTCCTGTCTCAGCCTCCAGTATTTATGCTGCAGTAGTTTATGTGTCGGGGGGCTAGGGTCAGTTGGTTATACCTGGAGTACTTCTCCTGTCTTATCCAGTGTCCTGTGTGAATTTAAGTATGCTCTCTCTAATTCTCTCGTTCTCTCTTTCTCTCTGAGAACCTGAGCCCTAGGACCATACGTCAGGACTACCGGGCATGCTGACACCTTGCTGTCCCCAGTCCGCCCGGCCTTGCTGCTATTCCAGTTTCAACTGTTTCTGCCTGCGGTTACGAAACCCCTACCTGTCCCAGACCTGCTGTTTTCAACTCTTAATGATCGGCTATGAAAAGCCAACTGAGATTTATTCCTGATTATTATTTGACCATGCTTGTCATTTATGAACATTTTGAAAATCTTGGCTCTCTCTAATTTTCTCCTTCTCTCTTTCTCTCGGAGGACCTGAGCCCTAGGACCATACGTCGGGACTACCGGCCGTGGTGACTCCTTGCTGCCCCCAGTCCGCCTGGCCTTGCTGCTATTCCAGTTTCAACTCTTCTGCCTGCGGTTATGGAACCACTACCTGTCCCAGACCTGCTGTTTTCAACTCTTAATGATCGGCTATGAAAAGCCAACTGAGATTTATTCCTGATTATTATTTGACCATGCTTGTCATTTATGAACATTTTGAAAATCTTGGCTCTCTCTAATTTTCTCCTTCTCTCTTTCTTTCTCTCGGAGGACCTGGGCCCTTGGACCATGCGTCGGGACTGCCGCCCGTGGTGACTCCTTGCTGTCCCCAGTCCGCCTGGCCTTGCTGCTATTCCAGTTTCAGCTGTTCTGCCTGCGGTTATGGAACCGCCACCTGTCCCAGACCTGTTGTTTTTCAACTCTTAATGATCAGCTATGAAAAGCCAACTGAAAATTATTCATGATTATTATTTGACCATGCTTGTCACTTATGAACATTTTTGAACATCTTGGCATAGTTCTGTTATAATCTCCACCCGGCACAGCCAGAAGAGGACTGGCCACCCCTCATAGCCTGGTTCCTCTCTAGGTTTCTTCCTAGGTTTTGGCCTTTCTAGGGAGTTTTTCCTAGCCACCGTGCTTCTACACCTGCATTCTAGCTGTTTGGGGTTTTAGGCTGGGTTTCTGTACAGCACTTCGAGATATTATCTGATGTACGAAGGGCTATATAAAATAAAATTGATTGATTGATATTGACTATAACAAACTCCATTGACTATAACAAACTCCATTGACTATAACAAACTCAATTGACTATAACAAACTCCATTGACTATAACAAACTCCATTGACTATAATAAACTCAATTGACTATAACAAACTCCATTGACTATAACAAACTCCACTGACTATAACAAACTCTATTGACTATAACAAACTCCATTGACTATAACAAACTCCATTGACTATAACAAACTCCATTGACTCTAACAAACTCCATTGACTATAACAAACTCCATTGACTCTAACAAACTCCATTGACTATAACAAACTCCATTGACTATAACAAACTCCATTGACTATAACAAACTCCATTGACTATAACAAACTCCATTGACTATATCAAACTCCATTGATATGTATAAATCATCAGGTCTTGTCTGATTTATTGTCCCGTAAAGATGCCCCCTCCCCAACCACCGACCCCTGAGATCTGACGCTGCAAAACTGGGCCAAACATCCATATGGTGAGTGGGCCCTATGAAATTAGAGGCAGTAACACTGTAATTGTTTGGCCAAATTGTTACAGTGAGTAACAATGTGGTAAAACAGAGTACGGATGTTCAGCCTCCCTGGTCGACGTGCTGATGCCCAGCTGGTTTGTGAGTGTCTGCCCGCACGTCCGCCTGTGGTGTGTGGTGTGTGTGTGTGTGTGTGTGTGTGTGTGTGTGTGTGTGTGTGTGTGTGTGTGTGTGTGTGTGTGGGTGTGTGTGTGTGTGTGTGTGTGTGTGTGTGTGTGTGTGTGTGTGTGTGTGTGTGTGGGGGGGCTTTTTAATGGTACGTTTACAAACATATATTTTGATAAAAATAATTGAAAGTTGTGTCTCATTATGGTAAGTGGTGAAATAAGTATAGCCAGTTACAATTGTAATGGCCTAGCAGATAATAATAAAAGACAATCAGTATTTACCTGGCTAAAAGAGAAGGAATAAAATATCTATTGTTACAGGAAACCCATTCAACAGTTTTAGATGAAGTTTTGTGGAAAAAGAACTGGGGGGGCAAAATATATTTCTCCCATGGGCAAAGAAATTCAAAAGGGGTGATGGTTTTAATTAACAATCATTTTGATCCAAATGTGCAAATTTTCCAAACAGATCCTCAATGTAGATGGATTATTTTAAATATGTTATTGGACAATAAACAGATATGGCTTATTAACCTATACGGTCCGAATAATGATGATCCAAGCTTCTTTGAAAATATATATAAGAATTTATCAACTCTACAAGCAACACTAGACTCTATTATTATGGTGGGAGATTTTAATACGGTCTTAAATACCTCTATGGACCGGAAAGGAAATTACACTACAAACATCACCCTGAGGCACTTAAAACCTCTTATGGCTGCAATCCCGTTAACGGGATAATATGACAACAGCCAGTGAAAGTGCAGGGCGCCAAATTCAAACAGACATCTCATAATTAAAATTCCTCAAACATACATGTATCTTATACCATTTTAAAGGTAATCTTTTTGTTAATCCCACCAAAGTGTACGATTTCAAAAGGCTTTACAGCGAAAGCATCACAAACGATTATGTTAGGTCACCGCAAAATCACAGAAAAACACAGCCATTTTTCCAGCCTAAGACAGGAGTCACAAAAAGCAGAAATAGAGATAAAATGAATCACTAACCTTTGATGATCTTCATCAGATGACACTCATAGGACTTCATGTTACACAATACATATATGTTTTGTTCGATAAAGTTAATATTTATATCCAAAAACCTCAGTTTACATTGGCGCCATGTTCAGAAATGCCTCCAAAATATCCAGAAAAATTGCTGAGAGCCACGTCAAATAACATAAATACCCATCATAAACTTTGATGAAAGATACATGTTTTACATAAAATTAAAGATACACTTGTTCTTAATGTAACCCCTGTGTCAGATTTCAAAAAAACTTTATGGAAAAAGCAAACCATGCAATAATCTGAGACGGTGCTCAGAATTTTTTTTTTTAATCTCCCATGTTGGATTCAACAGAAATCAAAAATAACAATATAAATATTCCCTTACCTTTGATGATCTTCATCAGAATGCACAGAATGCACTCCCAGGAATTCTAGTTCCACAATAACTGTTTGTTTTGTTCGATAATGTCCATTATTTATGTCCAAGTAGCTACTTTTGTTAGCGCGTTTAGTACACAAATACAAATGCTCGTGCAGGTCCAGGCGAACGTCAGACGAAAACTTCAAAAAGTTATATTACAGGTCGAAGAGACTTGTCAAAGTAAGTATAGAATCAATCTTTAGGATGTTGTTATCATAAATATTCAATAATGTTCCAACCGGAGAATTCCTTTGTCTGTAGAGAAGCAATGGAATGCAGGTCACTATCATGTGAAATGCGCATGACCAGGACCTGGCTCTCTGCCAGACCACTGACTCAAACAGCCCCCATCTATATCCACATCACAGTAGAAGCCTCATTCAAGGTTCTACAGACTGTTGACATCTAGTTGAAGCCGTAGGAAGTGCAAACAGATCCATATCCCACTGTGTATTCAATAGGGGCTGGGTTGAAAATCGACCAACCTCAGATTTTCCACTTTTCCACAGTTTTTTGCCTGCCATATGAGTTCTGTTATACTCACAGACATCATTCAAACAGTTTTAGAAACTTCAGAGTGTTTTCTATCCAATACTAATAATACTATGCATATATTAGCAACTGGGACTGAGGAGCAGGCCGTTAACTCTGGGCACCTCTGGGCACCTTTCATCCAAGCTACTCAATACTGCCCCTGCAGCCATAAGAAGTTAAGGAAATCATGAATGTCATGGATATATTGGAATTAGTGGATATATGGAGACTTAAATACCCTGACCTAGTGAGATATACATGGCTGAGGCTTAATCAAGCTAGTCGTCTTGACTACTTTCTTATACCATTCTACACATTCTGGCACCAAACGTTTAAAAAGTGTTGATAGGGGACAGAATGCGGTCGGATCCTCACATAATTGGCATATATATTACTCTTACAGAATTTCCACGTGGGCGAGGATATTGGAAATTTAATCAAAGCCTACTAGATGATAAATTGTTTAGAACTAGGACAGAAGAATTTATAACTGACATTCAGACATAACATAGGTACAGTAGATCCCCGTATTGTATGGGACACTTTTAAGTGTGCCTTTAGAGGCCATGCAATTCAGTACTCATCTATAAAACAAAAGCAATTTAGATCAAAAGAGTCCATATTAACAAAGGAAATTGAAGGACTAACAGTACAGTTAGATAGCAATAAAAACGGTACCATAGAGGCACAGAATAAGTTTGAGGAAAAACAAAAAGAAATGGAGGAACTTATTCAAGAAAGATCCAGTGTAATATATTATAAAAATAAAGCGAACTGGATGGAATATGGGGAAAAATGCACCAAATTATTTTTCAATCTTCAATATAGAAATGCTACCAAAAATGTTTTATTAAAACTTGTTACAAATGATGGAGTCATGCATGATTCACCAAATAATATTTTGAAAGAGGAAGTAAAGTACTTTAAGAATATGTTTTCGTTTCAGGCTCCTCCATCTCCACTAACTGAAACTAATTGTATGGATTTTTTCCCTAATAATAATGTAAAATTAACATCTGTACAGAAAGACTCATGTGAAGGCCTAATTACAGAGGAGGAACTGCTTGATGCAATTGGGGCCTTTAAGGATGGGAAAACTCCAGGGCTGGATGGCATACCAGTGGAAGTATACAAAACTTTTTTTGATATACTCAAAGGACCATTATTAGTATGTTTTAACCACTCCTATATAAATGGTAGATTATCGGACACGCAACAAGAAGGTCTGATATCATTATTACTGAAACAGGACCCAACTGGTATATATAAAGATCCAGTCCATTAAAATAATTGGAGACATCTTACACTTCAGTGTTGTGATGCAAAAATCCTAGCAAAATGCTTGGGACATAGAATTAAAAAAGTATCGTCAGATATTATTCATCCTAATCAGACAGGTTTTTTACATGGACGATACATTGGAGATAATATAAGACAAGTAATGGAAACAATAGAATACTATGAAATATCGGGGACACCAGGCCTGGTTTTCATAGCTGATTTTGAAAAGGCTTTTGATAAAGTACGACTGGAGTTTATATATAAATGCCTAGAATATTTCAATTTTGTGGAATCTCTTATAAAATGGGTTAAAATTATGTATAGTAACCCAAGGTGTAAAATAGTAAATAATGGCTACATCTCAGAAAGTTTTAAACTATCTAGAGGAGTAAAACAAGGTTGTCCACTATCGGCATATCTATTTATTATTGCCATCGAAATGTTAGCTGTTAAGATTAGATCAAACAATAATATTAAGGGATTAGAAATCCGTGGCTTAAAAACTAAGGTGTCATTGTACGCTGATGATTCATGTTTTCTTTTAAAACCACAACTAGAGTCTCTCCACAGCCTCATAGAGGATCTAGATACTTTTGCTATCCTCTCTGGATTAAAACCAAATTATGATAAATGTACCATATTACGAATTGGATCACAAAAAAATTCAAATTTTACATTACCATGTAGTTTACCAATTAAATCGTCTGACGGAGATGTGGACATACTCGATAGACAAATCCCAAAAGAAAGAAATGATCTCACTCCAATACATTTTTATAGAAAGTTAGCAAAAATAGATAAGATCTTGCTACCATGGAAAGGAAAATACCTGTCTATTTGTGGAAAAATCACCCTGATTAACTTTAGTCATATCACAGTTTACCTATTTGCTTATGGTTTTGCCTACACCTAGTGACCTGCTTTTTAAATTATATGAACAAAAAATATTAAATTTTATTTGGAACGGCAAGCCAGATCAAATTAAAAGGGCCAATTTATATAACGAATATGAATTCGGAGTGCAGAAATTATTAAATATTAAAGCATTAGACCTCTCACTAAAGGCATCAGTCATACAAAAGTTATACTTAAATCCAAACTGGTTCTCTAGTAAATTGGTAGAAATGTCTCATCCTATGTTCAAGAAGGGCCTTTTCCCCTTTATTCAGATTACATTTGCTCACTTTCGGTTGTTTGTAAAGGAAATAATCTCGAAAAAATATCTTTATTTTTTAAACAAGTCTTAGAAAGTTGGTTGCAATTTCATTTTAGTCCACCTGAAAAGACAGAACAAATAATACAACAAATATTGTGGTTAAATTCAAATATACTAATTGATAAAAACAAAAAAAGTATTTTTCGAATATTTTTTTATTTTTATTATAATTTTTGTGAATGATATCATAAATATGACTGGTGGAGTTATGTCACACATGCAGCTAACACAGACATATGGAAATGTCTGCTCTACCCAAAATTACAACCAATTAATTGCAGCATTACCACAAAAATGGAAGAGGCAAGTAGAAGGGGAAAAAAGTAAGGAACTTGTATGTCGGCTCTGTATTAAAGAACATAAATG
This sequence comes from Salvelinus fontinalis, assembly GCF_029448725.1. Classification (NCBI taxonomy): domain Eukaryota; kingdom Metazoa; phylum Chordata; class Actinopteri; order Salmoniformes; family Salmonidae; genus Salvelinus; species Salvelinus fontinalis. The sequence goes on from NW_026600256.1 coordinate 336,197, forward strand.
GTTAAAGAAAAGTGTGATAAATAAAAACATATACCAATTTCATTTAAGGACCAAAAAACTGACAGCTGTGCCATATAAATTGCAAAATAGTTGGGAAGAGATTTTCAATGTACCCATTCCATGGCACATGGTTTATGAATTGATACGCAAAACAACGCCGGATTCAAAACTTCTAATTTTTCAATTTAAATTACTGTACAAAATTCTTGCAACTAATAGAATGTTATATATCTGGGACATACAATCTTCCCAGCTCTGCAGATTCTGCTGTGAGGAGGCAGAGTCGTTAGATCATTTATTTTGGTATTGTCCATATGTAGCTCGTTTTTGGTCACAGGTCCAGGAATGGCTGAAGAATTGCAACATTTGCCTAGAACTAATGCTACAGATAGCAATACTGGGTGATTTGAAAAGTCATAGTCAATCAATCAATAATATAATAATTATTTTAGCAAACATTTTTATTTTTTATTTACAATCTGTGGAAGCTATGAGAATAGGAAGGTTCAAATCTTTTGTGAAGCATTACAGCACAGTTGAAAAATATATGGAAAATAGAAATGGATGATGTTGAAAGATAGATGGGAGGGGTTGAATGGAGCTGAAGGGTGGGACTAATAACAAGATAAACAATGTAAAACATACGGGATCTGTAAAATGTATATAGGTTCGGAACTTTTGTGAAATAGCACAGTTACAAAAAGAAATCAAACTGGATGGACATCAGAAATAGAGGAAGGACTAAGAACAAACAAGAGAGAACTATTGTAAAGTAGACTGTGTCTGTAAAATGTGTATAAGATGTATAAAAATTAAAAAAAGCCGAAGTGTTTATTAGTTTACTCCAATTGGGGGATCGGTGGTAGGGTTTAATAATAAAGGTATATTAATAATAAAGGTATATTCTTTAAAAAAGTATGTCTATGTAGGTATGTGTATGTATATATGTGTATATGTATGCATGCATGTATGGATATATATATTCACCCAAAAAATATGGGGGATTGGAAATGATGCAGACAATTACATTGATGGAAGCAACATTCTTTCCGCAATATTAAGCTGATCCACCCCTTAAAAAAAAATTAAAAACACTATTGGTGTTCCCCATGACACAACCTGCTGAGTCAATCCAGCAGGGTCTGATTGTGACATGAATCTCAGTGATTCACTAACCGGTTCTGTTCTGGGTCTGGCCTGACCATGCTTATCATGTGGTCTGATCACAGAGAACTCCTGTCTGTGCTTTCCCTTCTTCCACACTCCTAATTTCAGTCATCCAGCTCCCTGTATCCTTTGTATGGTGTGAAGAAGATTCTTTAGACGGTTCTTTAGAAGGTTCTGTAGTATGTCTTTCTTCAGTCCTTTGATGGACTCTGTGGGTCTCTGAAATCATAGGGAGAAGTTGTTGTTCCACAGTCATCCTTCATGGTAATGTTCCATAATGCCAACACCTACACCAACCGCTGTCCCAAAACTACACCAACCACTGTTCCAAACCAACACCAGCCACTTCCTGTCCCAAACCTAAACCATCCACTACCGGGCCCAAATCTACACCAACCACTTCCTGTCCCAAACCTAAACCATCCACATTCGGGCCCAAATCTACACCAACCACTTCCTGTCCCAAACCATCACCCTGTCACAAACCTACACCAATCAAACCTGTCCCAAAACTATTCCAATCTTCCCTGTCACAAACCTACACCAACCCTGTCCCTAACCCACACCAACCCTGTCCCAAACCCACACCAATCAACCCTGTCCCAAACCCACACCAATCAACCCTGTCCCAAACCTACACCAATCAGCCCTGTCCAAAACCTACACCAACCCTGTCCCCAACCCACACCAATCAACCCTGTCCCAAACCCACACCAATCAACCCTGTCCCAAACCCACACCAATCAACCCTGTCCCAAACCTACACCAACCCTGTCCCTAACCCACACCAATCAACCCTGTCCCTAACCCACACCAATCAACCCTGTCCCAAACCTACACCAACCCTGTCCCTAACCCACACCAATCAACCCTGTCCCAAACCTACACCAATCAACCCTGTCCCAAACCTACACCAATCAACCCTGTCCCAAACCTACACCAACCCTGTCCCTAACCCACACCAATCAACCCTGTCCCAAACCTACACCAATCAACCCTGTCCCAAACCTACACAAATCAACCCTGTCCCAAACCTACACCAATCAACCCTGTCCCTAACCCACACCAATCAACCCTGTCCCAAACCTACACCAAGCAACCCTGTCCCAAACCTACACCAATCAACCCTGTCCCTAACCCACACCAATCAACCCTGTCCCAAACCTACACCAATCAACCCTGTCCCTAACCCACACCAATCAACCCTCTCCCAAACCTACACCAATCAGCCCTGTCCCAAACCTACACCAATCAACCCTGTTCCAAACCTACACCAATCAACCCTGTCCCAAATCTACACCATTCCATATATCCCAAGCCTAACCCATACCTTGTCCTAAACCTACACAAGTACCTGTCCCAAACCTACACACACCCTGTCCCAAACCAATACCAAAACCCTGTCCCAATCCTACACCAACCCTGTCCCAAACCTACACCAACCCTGTCCCAAACCTATACCAAAACCCTGTCCCAAACCTAAACCACTCCCTGTCCCAAACCTACACCAATCAACCCTGTCCCAAACCTACACCAATCAACCATGTCCCAAAACTACACCAATTAACCCTGTCCCAAATCTACAACATGCCATAACCCAAGCCTGCATGTGTGTCTGGCCAGAGTTTGAGTGTTAATGGTGGTCTAATGTTGTGTGTGTCTGGCCAGAGTGTTAGTGTTGGTGGTCTAATGTTGTGTTTCTGGCCAGAGTGTTAGTGTTGGTGGTCTAATCTTGTGTGTGTCTGGCCAGAGTGTTAGTGTTGTTGGTGGTCTAATGTTGTGTGTGTCTGGCCAGAGTGTTAGTGTTATTGGTGGTCTAATGTTGTGTGTGTCTGGTCAGAGTGTTAGTGTTGTTGGTGGTCTAATGTTGTGTGTCTGGCCAGAGTGTTAGTGTTAATGGTGGTCTAATGTTGTGTGTGTCTGGCCAGAGTGTTAGTGTTAATAGTGGTCTAATGTTGTGTGTGTCTGGCCAGAGTGTTAGTGTTAATGGTGGTATAATGTTGTGTGTGTCTGGCCAGAGTGTTAGTGTTGTTGGTGGTCTAATGTTGTGTGTGTCTGGCCAGAGTGTTAGTGTTATTGGTGGTCTAATGTTGTGTGTGTCTGGTCAGAGTGTTAGTGTTAATGGTGGTATAATGTTGTGTGTGTCTGGTCAGAGTGTTAGTGTTGTTGGTGGTCTAATGTTGTGTGTGTCTGGCCAGAGTGTTAGTGTTGGTGGTGGTCTAATGTTGTGTACGACTGTCATCGCCTTAATCAGACATTTGAAAACGGTCCCAGTAAATACAAAAAGCAAGAAAGTCAAGATAAATGTCTGATGATCTCTCTAGTCACCCCCAAAACCAATTCTTCCTTTGGACGCCTCTCCTTCCAGTTCTCTGCTGCCAATGACTGGAACGAACTACAAAAATCTCTGAAACTGGAAACACCTATCTCCCTCACTAGCTTTAAGCACCAGCTGTCAGAGCAGCTCATAGATTACTGCACCTGTACATAACCCATCTACAATTTAGCCCAAACAACTACCTCTTTACCTACTGTATTTATTTATTAATTTATTTTGCTCCTTTGCACCCCATTATTTCTGTCTCTACTTTGCACTTTCTTCCAATGCAAACCAACCATTCCAGTGTTTTTTAGTTTTTATTTTACTTGCTGTGTTGTACTCACTTCGCCTCCATGGCCTTTTTATATTTTATTTATTTATACATATATCTGTTTGCCTTCACCTCCCTTATCTCACCTCACTTGCTCACATTGCATATAGACTTATTTTTTTTTCACTGTATTATTGACTATATGTTTGTTTTTACTCCATGTGTAACTATGTGTTGTTGTATGTGTCGAACTGCTTTGCTTTATCTTGGCCAGGTCGCAATTGTAAATGAGAACGTGTTCTCAATTTGCCTACCTGGTTAAATAAAGGTTAAATAAATAAATAAAAAATAAAATGAAACAATGGACTTATAGTATAATGAAATGAATGAGTATTTAAATGTTAGGCTGGCCAAGATTTAGGGGTGTAGCTTGAAATTTGGCTTCCTGAGTCACTAACGCCTACACATTCTGTTGCACACTTTAAAACAAGGAGGCTACTTCGCAAATGGCACCCTATTCCCTGTATAGTGCACTACTTTTGACAAAAGTAGTGCACTATGTAGGGGACAGGGTGTCGTTAGGGATGCAGCCCAAAAGAGATTTCAAAACCTTCTCATGTCAATGACTCAGGGACTTATTTTGGCTTCACTTTATTCTGTTTAATTTGGCAACTTGGCCGTTGTGGGCTTTGTGGGCTTCGTAGATAATGGTGTGAGTTCCACAATATGGTTTCCATAACCAAAACTCTTTCACAACCCAGATAACCAACAGTTTCATTAACTAGTGAAAACTTTTAGTGCCAAATAGAAAACTCTGCTTGGTCCTCTTTCCCACAGTACATGTCCTTGATAGGATAGTAAATATATTATCCTTCTGATAGGATGAGAACATTGTTCTATGTCATTGTGTTATATTACACTACACTGAAAGTCAAATGTGTACTTTAATAGAAGCCTCTCTAAACGAATACACTGCTGAAATGAGAGTGATTTCTGGTTCTACACAGAACCTTTTTGATGGCTAGAGTATATGATGGTTATATGATGGCTGTATAATGGCCATATGATGACTATATGATGGCCATATGATGGGTTTATGATGCTTATATGATGCTTATGTGATGGCCATACGATGACTATATGATGGCTATAAGATGGGTATATGACGGCCATATGATGGCTATATGATGGCCTTATGATGACTATATGATAGCCATATGATCGGTATATGATGGTTATATGGTGGCCATATGATGGCTATATGATGGGAATATGATGGCTATATGATGGCCATATGATGGCCATTGGATGGCTATATGATGGTCATATGATCGGTATATGATGTTTATATGGTGGCCATATTATGGCCTTATGATGGCGATATGATGGGTAAATGATGGTTATATGATTGCTATATGATGCTATATGATGAGTATATGCTGGTTATATGATGGCTATATGATGGGTATATGCTAGTTATGTGATGGCTATATAATAGGTATATGAGGGGTATATGATGGGTATATGTTGGCTATATGATGGCTATATGCTAGTTATATGATGGCGACATGATGGGTATATGCTGGCTATATGATGGCTATATGCTAGTTATATGATGGCGACATGATGGGTATATGCTGGCTATATGATGGCTATATGCTAGTTATATGATGGCTATATGATGGCTATATGCTAGTTATATGATGGGTATATGATGGGTATATGATGGCTATATGATGGCTATATGATGGGTATATGATGGGTATATGATGGCTATATGCTGGCTATATTATGGCTATATGCTAGTTATATGATGGCTATATGATGGGTATATGATGGGTATGTGATGGGTATATGATGGGTATATGATGGGTATATGCTAGTTATTTGATGGGTATATGATGGCTATATGCTAGTTATATGATGGCTATATGATGGGTATATGCTGGCTATATGATGGCTATATGCTAGTTATATGATGGCTATATGCTGGTTATATGATGGCTATATGATGGCTATATGATGGGTATATGCTGGCTATATGATGGCTATATGCTAGTTATATGCTGGCTATATGATGGCTATATGCTAGTTATATGATGGCTATATGATGGCTATATGCTAGTTATATGATGGCTACATGATGGGTATATGCTGGCTATATGCTAGTTATATGATGGCTACATGATGGGTATATGCTGGCTATATGATGGGTATATGATGAGTATATGCTAGTTATATGATGGCTATATGCTAGTTATATGATGGCTATATGATGGGTATATGCTAGTTATATGATGGCTATATGATGGGTATATGCTAGTTATATGATGGCTATATGATGGCTATATGCTAGTTATATGATGGCTATATGATGGGTATATGCTGGCTATATGATGGGTTGATATCATCAATAGTATAAAAAAAAATGCCAGCCTAAAGTAAAACATATAGCATAATGTAAAGGATCATAAATACAACTAATTGCAGACTGATATCTTATAGAAACAGGGATGGGGAATATCAATGTCATAAAAGGGTCTTAAAAATCCAAAAGCAGAAAATCAAAATCCAAAGTAATTGGGTGGTTTTCACTGATAGGATGGTAACTTCACCAGTCTGCACATGTACTTCTGGGAGCAAACACACATTCTGACTGACGTTTGAGTACTGCATTCAGACCATTAGTTATGTGATGGCTATGTGATGTATTTATGATATTTATGTGATCATACACTACATGACTACATCTATGTGGATACCTGCTCGTCGATCATCTCATTCCAAAATCATGGGCATGAATATTATTAATGATGGGTATATGAGGTGGCAGGTAGCCTAGTGGTTAGAGTGCTGGGCCAGTAACCGAAAGGTTGCTAGGTTCAATTCTCGAGCAGACAATGTAAAAATCTGTCGCTCTGCCCCTGAACAAGGCAGTTAACCCACTGTTCCTAGGCCGTCATTGAAAATAAGAATTTGTTCTTAACTGACTTACCTAGTTAAATAAAGTTTCGTTTTTTTTATCAATAAAATTAAACATAGCCATCACATATCTAGCATATACCCATTCAATAGCCATATTATGGAGTTGGTCCCCCCTTTGCTGCTATGTTCCAACACTAGATGTTGGAACGTTGGTGTGGGGACTTGCTTCCATTCAGCCACACAAGCATTACTGAGGTCAGGCTCGCAGTCGGCATTCCAATTAATTTTCTATTTTCTATGGTAGAGTAGATCAGGGCGTGACTGTGGGGTTGTTCTAGTTTATATTTTCTATGTGGGGTTCTATGTTTGATTTTCTGTGTTGGTGATTTTGTATGATTCCCAATTTGAGGCAGCTGGTTATCGTTGTCTCTAATTGGGGATCATACTTAAGTAGCATTTTTTTCGTCTGTGGGTTATGGTATATTGTTTATGTTTAGTTGCCTGATCGCACTGCATTGTCGTCACGGTTCGTTTATTCTTTATTTGTTTTGTATTTACTTAAGTTTCACTTTATTCATTAAAAGTATGTGGAACTCAAAGTAAGCTGCGCCTTGGTCCGACAATTATTTAGAACGACGTGACAGAATATCCCATCAACAAAGGACCAAGCAGCGTGCCCAGGAGGAGGAAGTATCCTGGACTTGGAAAGAGATTCTGGATGGGAAGGGATCCTGGACTTGGGAAGAAATCCTGGCAGGACAGGATCGCCTTCAGTGGAAGCATACGCAAGCGGTGAGGGAAGGACGGCAACGACGCCAGGGTTCGCGGCCACGGCGCAAGGAGTGGTCGGCGACGCTGAGGGGTGAGTAAGAGACCGAGGAGGAATATTGGGACAGATTGGGCGAGGAGTGGGCGGCAAAAGTTGAGGGGAGTGAACCAGAGACTGTCAGTGAGTTGAGGGAGAATGTGGAGGAGAGAAAAATTAGAGAGTTAATGAATTGGTGAAGGATGCACGACATTTGCCCTAAGGAGCGTGTTATCGATGTAAAGCCACCTGAGTTAGCTCTCCATACTCGTTCTGAGAAGTGTGTTAAAGTTCCGATACAATTGATGCCGGCTATACGCACCAGGTCTCCAGTGCGCCTTCACAGCCCAGTACGTCCTGTGCCTGCTCCTCACACTCTCCCTCAAGTGTGCCTTCCCAGTCAGGTGTGTCCTGTTCCTGCTCCTCACACTCTCCCTCAAGTGTGCCTTCCCAGTCAGGTGTGTCCTGTTCCTGCTCCTCACACTCTCCCTCAAGTGTGCCTTCCCAGTCAGGTGTGTCCTGTTCCTGCTCCTCACACTCTCCCTCAAGTGTGCCTTCCCAGTCAGGTGTGTCCTGTTCCTGCTCCTCACACTCTCCCTCAAGTGTGCCTTCCCAGTCAGGTGTGTCCTGTTCCTGCTCCTCGCACTCGCTCTGAAGTGCGTGTCACTAGTCCGGTGCCACTTGTACCGGCCCCACGCATCAGGCCTCCAGTGCTCCTCCCCAGTCCAGAGCTTTCGGCGACAGTTCCCAGTCCAGAGCTTTCGGCGACAGTTCCCAGTCCAGAGCTTTCGGCGACAGTTCCCAGTCCAGAGCTTTCGGCGACAGTCCCCAGTCTGGAACCTCCAACGATGGTCTACAGTCCGGAACCTCCTGAGACGGCCTACGGTCCGGAACCTCCTGAGACGGCCTACGGTCCGGAACCTCCTGAGACGGCCTACGGTCCGGAACCTCCTGAGACGGCCTACGGTCCGGAACCTCCTGAGACGGCCTACGGTCCGGAACCTCCTGAGACGGTCTACGGTCCGGAACCTCCTGAGACGGTTCACGGTCCGGAACCTCCTGAAACTGTCCACGGTCCGGAACCTCCTGAGACGGTCCACGGTCCGGAACCTCCTCCCATCACTATATTCTACACCATCAGTTAATACCAGTCTCATCTCCCATCACTATATACTATACCATCAGTTAATTCCAGTCTCCTCTCCCCCATCACTATATACTATACCATCAGTTCAATACCAGTCTCCTCCCCCCATCACTACACCTGGCACCTACTACCAAACCCTGTTCAAAGACGCTTACACCTGGCACCTACTACCATACCCTGTTCAAAGACGCTTACACCTGGCACCTACTACCAAACCCTGTTCAAAGACGCTTACACCTGGCACCTACTACCATACCCTGTTCAAAGACGCCTACACCTGGCACCTACTACCAAACCCTGTTCAAAGACGCCTACACCTGGCACCTACTACCAAACCCTGTTCAAAGACGCTTACACCTGGCACCT